>NC_085868.1:52647309-52654809 GCF_034702125.1 Engraulis encrasicolus | reverse complement strand
ACCTTGCAGAGCCCGGCACGCACGCCGAGTCAGACCGCAACTCTTAATCGGACACGCACCTACAGGTATATATAACACCCAACTCCCTACTCTCTCTCTCTCACACACACACATGCACACACATATACACACACACACACACACACACACACGCATACGGCACGCAGTCAGACCGCAACTCTTCATCAGAGGACTCGCACCTACAGGTATATATAACACCCAACTCTCACACACACACACACACACACACACACACACACACACACACACACACACACACACTCACCATCTCTCTCATGAACAGACAGAAAGACAAAAAGACACTTTAACTGCTTTATTTATGTCCGTGATTCGATACACAAACATGAACACGCACACTTGTGCGTGCATAGAGGCATACGCTGAGTTGACTCTCATGTGTTTTACCACACAAATGAGAAATTCACGGGGGCCTCACACAAATGCAGTGGGGTCCTTTCTGACTAACGCGCACACACGCACGCACGCACACACGCGCACACACACACACACACACACACACACACACACACACACACACACACACACACACACACCCAGATCCTTCACCCAGATCCATCCACTCACACACACACACACACACACACACACACACACACACACACACACACACACACACACACACACACACACACACACACACACACACACACACACACACACACACACACACACCCCTCCGCTGGTGCGCTCTCCTCTGGTGCCAGTAGTCTAGCAGTGCCAGTAGGCTTACTCCCCCTCTTCCACCCCTCCTTTCCCCATCCCTTCTTCTCTTTCTCTCCCTATTTCATTCACTCTCGGTTTCAGTGGCTCATACTCTGGAATCCTCTCTCACACTCACTCTCTCTGGCTTTCTCTATCTCTCTATCATTTCCTCTCTTTCTATATCTCATTATCTGTTTATTATCTTTCTCTCCTTTAATAGTTCTCTCTTTTCTCCTCCTACTCTGCCTCTGTCCTTCGCTTCTGTCGGTGTCTGCTTGTCTGTCTGTGTCCTCTTCTGTCAGTACAAAGAGTGATCGACTCACGAGCCAGTAGCCATCTTCTCTCTCCTAGTATTTTCACACCTTCTTCTTCTTCTTCTTCTTCTTCTTCTTCTTCTTCTTCTTCTTCTTCTTCTTCTTCTTCTTCTTCTTCTTCTTCTTCTTCTTCTTCTTCTTCTTCTTCTTCTTCTTCTTCTTCTTCTTCTTCTTCTTCTTCTTCTTCTTCTTCTTCTTCTTCTTCTTCTTCTTCTTCTTCTTCTTCTTCTTCTTCTTCTTCTTCTTCTTCTTCTTCTTCTTCTTCTTCTTCTTCTTCTTCTTCTTCTTCTTCTTCTTCTTCTTCTTCTTCTTCTTCCCACCTCTGTTTCTCTTCTTTTCTGACTCTCTTTCTGTCTTTCATTCACACTCTCACTCTGATGCCGTAGGACTGGTCTTAGCAACTTTTTTTTGCTCTGGTACTCCTTTTTTTCCTTTTTCTTTGCTGTGGTACTCTTTTTCTTTTTCCTTCCTTGCTTCTTTGCTTCCTCCACTTCCTGGTTTTCATCTGCCTGGGCGGCGGGCTCACTAGACCCCGCCCACCTTCCCATCACCCTCCATTCTAAGGGGAAAAATGTCTTAAAGATATCTGTCCAAAAAAATATATTTATTAAAAATCATGCTGAATATTAAAAAAAAATGTTTTTAAAAATAACGCTGACGAATGTCTGTTAGATGCTCACACTGAGAAGTCTTGTCAGGAGGGAATGCTAAGTGAGTGTTATCAGGGTGTACAGATGTAAACAGAATGACTTGTGTGAGTGTATGTTGAATGTGCGTTTGTATTTTGGTGTGTGCGTGTGTTTATCATGTGTTTGTGTGTGTGTGTGTGTGTGTGTGTGTGTGTGTTTGTGTGTGTTTATGTCCATATATGATATTGCATTGTGTGTGTGTGTGTGTGTGTGTGTTTGTGTGTGTGTTTGTGTGTGTTTATGTCCATATATGATATAGTATCGTATGGTAGGGTCACGGGTGTGTGTGTGTTTTTTCTGAGTGTGGTCTATGCCCTGTGTGGCGTGCCACAAGTGTGTACATATGTCCTGCTAAACGTGTGTGTGTGTTGCCATGACAGCAGTGGCAGTAGTGGCGGCAGCCACCCCAGCAGCCACAGCAGCAGTCGCGAGAACAGCGGCAGCGGCAGCGTGGGCGTGCCTATCGCCGTGCCAACACCAGCCCCGCCCTCCGCCTTCCCAGGTAAGCTCTGCCCTCTACCCCCCAAGCCCCTCCCCCTGTTTTTTTGTAACTTTATTTATAAGTTTTCACAATTATACAAACAACAGCAGTATCTCAGATTCCCCACCCAAGGGTACATAACACTTACAGTACTCAGATAGGAACAACACTTTTACTTGAACCCTCAGCCTAGCACTAGGGAAGCAAAACCACTAACCCTCTCACTGGAACACCAGAACCCTCTCATGTTTGTCCCCTTTTACTACCCTTACTTTAACCCCGAACCTCCTAGCCCCTACCCTTTCTCTGCCCTGAACAAAAAAAATCACTAACTCCTCTAAGTCTTACACCTCAACTATACTATGCTATACTATACTATGCTGTAAACTCCTCCTACGCCTCCCTCTGGAAGCCCTAGCTCTTTCATTTTAATGCCCATCTGAATCCCGTCTCTACTCCCCCTGTCTGATTCTGATTCTGTCTCTGACTCTAAAGCTCTTTTCCTGTTGTCCTGTGGTGTTCTCTTTAGAGTTACTTATGAGTAGATTATAAACTAGACCTATGGTCAATAACTCCTTCTTTTGGGCTGAGACGTCAGGGGGTGCTACCAGAGCTAATGCCGATATATTAATTAGTTATTGGTAATTGATGTACTGCAATGAATATGCTTCCTAGATGATCCACTTAAAAAAATATATAATAATCCATACAATAGTCACATTAGCTGTGGTTGCACCAACCTAGCGTATGTTACCGCAGAGATACACCAGCGGCGACGCGACTCAAGCGACAGAGTGTAGCAGCAAGCGATACGAGCGATTGAGGAGACTAGAGTATGTCCGTACAGGCAGAAGGCAAAGTATTCCAGCATTCCCATTGGCTGTGGTCACTGACCTCTATACAGTCATTGGCTGTCGCGGCTTGTCGCCGAACCGCGTCATAGAAAGTTGAAAATATTTCAACTTCAAATTGTCGCGCTGGTCGCGCAAATCGCTCTAGTCTCCAGAATCGCTTTTGTCTCTCGACTCAATACAAAGTCAATTACTTCCGTCGCTCGACTCGCTCAGATCGCCGCTGGTGTATCTCTGCGGTTACTACTAAAACACCTTTGATCCCCATATCAACTAACAAAGTATAAGATCTAGTCCTTTAGTTGTAACTGTCTCTCTGTTCCTCTTCTCCTCTTTTTTTCTCTGTGATTTACCTCTCTGTCGTCCTCTTACCTGTATTCCCTGTCCTTCTTTGATGTTCTATCTCCCTCTTTTCTTTCTCACTTACCCTCTCCTCTCCTCCTCATCTCCTCCTCCTCTCCTCTCCTCTCCTCCCCCTCTCCTATCCTATCTCCTCTCCTCTTACTCCACTCCTCCTCCCTCTCTTCTCCTCTCCTCTACTTCTCTCCTCCTCTCCTCTCTCCTCTCCTCTTCTCCCTGCTTTCCCCCTCTACTCTTCTCTTCTCTTCTCCTTTCTTTTCGTCTCCTCTCCTCTCCTCTCCTCTCCCCTCCTCTCCTGCAGCCTCCTCTCCTCTCCTCTCCTCTCCTCTCCTCTCTTCTCTTCTCCTCTCCTCTCCTCTCCTCTCTCCTCCTCCTCTCTGAATGCAGGTTCCGTTCCTGCTCCTCCTAACCCTACTACTAAGCCTCCTTCCTCCTCCTCCTCTTCCTCCGCCTCCTCCACCCCTGCTCCTGTTGCACCTCCTGCTCCCCCACCCCCTCCCACCCCCAGGCCTCCCTGTGCCCCCCCTGCCGACGCCCCCCCACCTCCCGAAATCCCCCCACCCCCCCAGCTGCCCCCCGCAGCCCTCACGGCCAACAGCTCTGCCACCCCCGCACAAGGTGAGTCGTCCCCCCCACTCCTGACCCCCCCCCCACTGCCATCCTCACCCCCCCCCCACCCCCCACCAATATTCCCCAATCCCATCTTCATCCCCGCACAAGGTGAGTTCCCCCACGACCCCCCCCCCCCCCACTGCCACCCCTGCACAAGGTGAGTCCCCCCCCCACTCCTGAACCCCCCCACTGTCATCCTCACCCCCCCCCCCCAATATTCCCCAATCCCATCTTCATCCCCACACAAGGTGAGTCCCACCCCACCACCCCACCTCCCAATCCCNTACTCACCCCCNACCACCACCATTCCCCAATCCCAAATCCCATTCTTGCCCCTGCACAAGGTGAGTCCCCCCCCCCCCCACTCCTGAACCCCCCCACTGCCATCCTCACCCCCCCCCCCACCAACATTCCCCAATCCCATCTTCATCCTCGCACAATGTGAGTCCCCCACCCCACTCCTGAACCCCCCCCCACCGCCATCCTCACCCCCCCCCCCCACCACCATTCCCCAATGCCATCCTCATCCCTGCACAAGGTGAGTTCCCCCGCACGACCCCCACCACCTCCCAATCCCATACTCACCCCCACCACCACCATTCCCCAATCCCATCNTCGGCCCTGCANAAGGTGTGTCCCCCATCCCCCACTGCCACCCCCCCCCACCAATATTCCCCAATCCCATCCTCATTACCGCCCCATCCCCCCACCACCATCCTCACCCCCCCCACCAATATTCCTATACTGCCATTGCCATCCTCATCCCCGC
Source organism: Engraulis encrasicolus (assembly GCF_034702125.1). NCBI lineage: Eukaryota > Metazoa > Chordata > Actinopteri > Clupeiformes > Engraulidae > Engraulis > Engraulis encrasicolus. The sequence continues at coordinate 52,649,989 of NC_085868.1, read as the reverse complement.
ACAAGGTGAGTTCCCCCCCATGACCCCCACCACCTCCCGACTCCTCCACTGCACCATCCCGTCCTCACCCACCCCCCCATCATTCCCTGATGTCATCCTCACCCCTTCCTTCTCCTCTTCTCCCCATCCTCATCCCCCACTCCTCTCCTCTTCTCCCCATCCTCATCCTCATCCCCCACTCCTCTAATCTTCTCCCCAATCCCATCCTCATCCTCATCCTCATCCCCTGCTCCTCTCCTCTCCCCATCCTCATCCTCATCCCCCTCTACTCTTCTCTTCTCCCCAATGCCATCCTTATCCTCATCCCCCGCTCCTCTCCTCCCCATCCTCACCCCCCCACTCCTCTACTCCCCAATCCATCCTCACCCCCCCACTCCTCTTCTCCCCAATGCCATCCTCATCCCTGCACAAGGTGAGTCTCACCCCCACCACCTCCCGACTCCTCCACTGCCCCATCCCATCCTCACCCCCTTGCCGCTCCTCTTCTCCCAAAATGCCATCCTCACCCCCTTGCCGCTCCTCTTCTCCCCACCCCTCTACTCCCCTGCCTCCCTACTGCCATCCTCACCCCCGCACAAGGTGAGTTCCCAAATCACCATTCCCAAATCTCATCCTCACCCCTGCCACTCCTCAACACCCCTATTTGGTCCTCAATATTCCATCAACAACAGCACAAATACCTGCTTTACTAATTCCACCTCCACCCTCGCTCACCCCACCCCACTTTAGCCGTCCTCCCACCTCCGCCCCAGCTGTCTTACCATCTTCTCTCTCTCCTTCTTTTTCTTTCTCTCATTCTGGCTCAGTTCTCTTCTGTATTCTTTATGTGTACATATCGCTGTGTGTGTCTTTTATTAACTTTTTAAATATATATTTTTAACTTGCCCTGGGGGTGTTCCAAGAAGTGTGTTGAGTGGTAAACCAGGTTCAGATAGATTGTGGTAAGCAGTGGCGGTTTTAGGGAATCTGATTTTGCATTAGCGATTTTGTTTTAGTGTAATAACATGTTAGGGCTGCTCGATTATGAGAAAAATCAATATCACGATTAATTCAGTCAATATTGATATCACAGTATTTTTAAACAATATTTCTTTTAAAGACAAATTCATTGTGCTAAACAATTCACAATCTGCCCCCTTTCAGCAGTGTGAGTGGAGGGCCATAGAGAAACACACAGTGGTGTTCTGCATGAGTGTTTGGTAGCAAGTCTGCTTTGTGCTCCAGGGTTCCCACGCGTCATGGAATTTCTGGAATATCATGGAATTTTATAAAAGTCATTCCAGTCATGGAAAGCCATGGAATTTTAGCATTTTGCATGCTCAGTCATGGAATATCATGGAATTTTCTTAACAGTTGTGTAAAAGCAGAAACTTTTTAGTTTGGTGTTTCTTATTGGTTTTCCGAAAACGCTTCGCCAGAGACTGTTTGGTTTCACACTGTTATGTGCAACATTCTAGAATGCAATAAGCCCACTGAAGTCTGGTGGTGGCTCAGCGTCGGCTCTAGGGGTGAAGATGATCTTCCGTTTTCACACTTTTTAAAAAACAAATTTACGTCATTTTTTTACACAATCAGGCTGGCACAGTTTTCCTTTTGTCAGGTTTAGTTTAGAACTGCTCTGAATTTAAGGGGTTGGGATGTGACTGGTCCTGACAGGTAAATTATTCAGTGTACACGCACACTCGTACACACTCACACACACACACACACACACACTCACACACACTCACACACACACACACACACACACACACACACACACACACACACACACACACACACACACACACACACACACACACACCATTAGGAATTTTGTGAAGTGCGCTGTTCTGTAGTCGACAGACAACACCGCACATGCACACACTCACGAACGCGTGCACACACACACACACAATCTGCCCTTTCCTTTTTGTGTGACTGATGGTTAGTTGACCTGGCAAAGTCTTAAATGCCAAGGCCTCATGCTATGCTGCCATGCCCAGACCTCTCCCCAGCACATGAGCAGCACGCCATCAGAATAACAGGAATAAGCTTTATAAATACTACAATCAGGGTACTTATGAGGGGTGTGCAAAATAATCGTCATATCGATGCATCGCGATACTTACCCTCACGATACAATGCATCGATTCATGACAAGGTATCGTGATACTTATTTTCTCAATATACTGCATGGATTCATGACAATTGATTATTTGATAACAATAAAATTCGATTTGCCACGGGTTATTTTGTTCAGTAGAGAATAGGTAATATTTCTGTTGTGATGTAAGCTCTCTCCCAGATGATAGAATGCTTAAATAGAATGAACTGACTTAAGAAAGCTACACAGCACCTGACAAATAAGCTGTATTTTCACACATTTACTGAAGTAGTAGATATCGATATGCATCGCAATAGTATATGATTCGCAATGCATTGTGATAGAATCACAGTGTGGCATGTGTATCGTGATGCGCATTGAACCGTGAACCCTTTGCCAATGCCCACCCCTAGTACTTATGAGTGATACAAGCGATGAAAGCTTGATGGCTGAAACACGTTTGCTTTTTGGACATGGTGGTAATATAAATAAATAATGAGACGCAGTTTGTGAGTGCAGATTTTTCTTCCTTAAGTTGATACATTTTATCGCGCACCCAAAGACTTTAGTTTTTTCCAAGAACTTGAGCGCGTC
>NC_085868.1:52629809-52642309 GCF_034702125.1 Engraulis encrasicolus | reverse complement strand
GATGTGCTTAGTTCTAGAATGCCTGGTTCTACTGTGTCCCCCGGGGTTCCGACTGCTCAGGGAATTTCTGAAGTATCACAGAATTTCAATAGAGCTTTGTTTTTGCGTAGAGTTTTTTGTGTATGTGTGGCTCAGCTCGCACTTGCAGTATTACTCTTGACAGCAGAGGGCAGTAGAGGTTTGAATGACGAGTGAGGCCAGCACAGCGGCCTCTACGGGTCATGTGTACACACTGCAACCATCACCAGGGGAATTAGAGGAGGCAAGAGGAACTAAACTTGTAACAGTCAAATGTTTTTTCTGTGACATTGGCAAAAAAACTTGTCAACACTTTCTTCCTTTTTCTGTGAAGTAAAGTCCCATTTCACAGAATCCATGCAGAGGTTAAAAAAAAAACCTTGTCCCTGACTCACTCTTTGGCTGAAGTGCGCCTGAGCAAGGCACCTAACCCCATATTGCTCAGTAACCAATACCCTGTATCTAAAGAAATGTAAATCGTGTTGGATAAGTGTAAGCTAAGTGTTATGTAATGTAATGTAATGTGAAGGCTAACAACAGATGTTGATGTTATAAGTTGTGTGTTACTGGTGTTGGAGTTTGGCTTTAAAGTGTGTTTTAAGTATCTCTAACCGAGTGTAGCCGTTACCCTTCATGACCTATAACCTTTAATATTAATATGTAGCGGTAGAAGGTTGTCTTTACACGCATGCTCTTGACTGTGTGTGTGTGCTATTTTGTTGTTTGTTAAACAGCTTTTGCATGATGTCGAGCACTTCCTCTTCTCCACACACACACACACACATGATCACAAACACACGCACTCATACATGCGCGCATACACACACACGCACTCATACATGAACGCACGCATACATGAGCGTACACACACACACACACACACAGTAATTAATCCCTTGTCTGTCTCACCTCTCCTCTCTGTCCGCATCAGTTTCGGATGCGCCCCCGCCCCCTCCCCCCGCGGATGAGCCCGTATTTGAAGAGGCCCCCCCTCCACCTCCCCCAGAGGACTACGAGGATGAGGAAGAAGAAGAGGAGGAGGAGGAGGAGGAAGAGTCGGCCGTAGTGGAGTACAGCGACCCCTACGCAGAGGAGGACCCCCCATGGGCACCCAGGAACTACCTGGAGAAAGGTGAACACACACACACACACACACACACACACACACACACACACACACACACACACACACACGCAGAGGAGGACCCCCCATGGGCACCCAGGAACTACCTGGAGAAAGGTGAATATTACACACACACACACACACACACACACACACACACACACACACACACACGCGCAGAGGAGGACCCCCCATGGGCACCCAGGAACTACCTGGAGAAATGTGAACACACACACACACACACACACACACACATTAATGCAAAAAGAGAACAGCGATCCTTGCGCTGAAGAATGGGAATCCAGGAAAGGTATACCTGCATACCACCCAACCACTCACACACACACACACACACACACACACACACACACACACACACACACACACACACACACACACACACACACACACACACACACACACCTATGCAGAGGAGGACCCCCCATGGGCACCCAGGAACTACCTGGAGAAAGGTGAACACACACACACACACACACACACACACACACACACACACACACACACACACACCCCTACGCAGAGGAGGACCCTCCATGGGCACCCAGGAACTACCTGGAGAAAGGTGAACACACACACACACACACACACACACACACACACACACACAGACACACACACACACACACCCTTCGCAGAGGAGGACCCTCCATGGGCGCCCAGGAACTACCTGGAGAAAGGTGAACACAAACACACACACACACACACACACACACACACACACACACACACACACACCCTACGCAGAGGAGGACCCTCCATGGGCGCCCAGGAACTACCTGGAGAAAGGTGAACACACACACACACACACACACACACACACACACCCTACGCAGAGGAGGACCCCCCATGGCCACCCAGGAACTACCTGGAGAAAGGTGAACACACACACACACACACACACACACCAGTAGCGGTGGGTGGAAATTTTGATGGGGAAGCACTATACAGAATAGCGCAGGTGACGTCAGCATAATAAGAGGTCTAGATAGGCATGGATTTCAGTTCTTGCCTAGCTCTATTTAATATGCCATGATGAGATTTGCAGCAAGTGAAACGTGTAAGTAAAAGAGACACAAGCTTGCTCCACAAAAAAATCCCAAACTGTTTTGAGATGTGCACGATGCAAGGGGTCACTAGAGAAGGGCAGGTTGCATAGTCTAAAACCTCGGATATGCTCTCAGATATCGGCTACCAACCATTCCAGTGCAAGTCCATCACCACAAAACCGGAGACCTTTTAGCCTAACAGACAAGCGTCACAAAGTAAGAGTTTCCACGTAGTCCACCAGATCCCAATCAGCCCAGCCCTCTGCACGACAGAAGAGATAACTTAAACAACAACAAATGCGCTGTCTTTTTCTATCCCTGCTTGTTGTCACACGCGCCCTACTGTTATTCGTGACGACAGCCAGGAAATATTGCGCAATACTGAGGAAACCATCAAAACATTGAGTGGGCCTGCTAGGGTCAGTCCATCTGCCACGAATGACTTTATCCCGCATTGACCACAACAACAGCCAATAAGACGTCCTTGATTACAGCACAAAAACACCAGCTCTCACCTCTATTCTCTACAACCGACAGTGGGATACGCGCACACAACAAAAGAACCTCAGTACCTTTACGACAACATAATTTGCCATAACCGCATTGAACATCGAGGCACTCGGCGGTGCTATTACAAGTAGCAAGCTAAACATGACTTACCCACCAGTTGCCTCTCGAGAGCACTCTGCGAATTAGGTTCATCAATTCCTTTGCAAATCATAGACTGTATGGTCCAAATACCGTCCCTGTAGGAATCCCAACACCGATCTCAAGACATGTTCTCTTTTGCTCTCCATGGTGTCAATATAAAACTCTGTACTGTCCGTGAATGAGACTGAAGAACAGCGCGGGTAAAGTGTCATCTCTCTTACAAAATACTTATTTGATATTGGTGGTCAACAGCTTTAGGGCGGGTTTATTAGAGCCAACTTCCAATCACTACGAGAAAGCCAGGAGAAGCACATCCGTCTAAAATTTACCCAGGAAGTTTCTCCATACAATGCACAGTATTACAGCCGCACTCTGATTGGCCAATGCTCCTCAATGTTTTATCAATCGGCGGCAAGAGCTCAGGTGAAGCAACATGCTGTTGCTGTATGCATGCTTCCCCTCATACACGTCAGTAGCCGAACCAGAAGACTGCTCGTCGCCATGGTTACTCCTCAAACAAAATCATGCACTCGTGAGGGAATGTGGTAGAAATCATAGCCTAGATGTTTAAAGAACTGCAATTTTAACTCGCCACCGGTTGATATTAAACGTAGCCTTCATGAAAATACAGTATATAGAATCTTGACAATATTGATCAATAAATATGGTTCGTTTTTCAGCTGAGTTCCAGTAGGCTGTGCTTCCCCTAGCTTCCAATAGGAGTCGCCACTGACTCACACACGCACACACACACACACACACACACACCCTACGCAGAGGAGGACCCTCCATGAGCGCCCAGGAACCATAGGCGCCGACTTTTGTTTATGCCCGTGGGTGCTCGTGGTTCCCAAATGGGGGTCGCGACCCACCCAATGTCCCGTTTGTTTGCCATGCCTTGCTTTTTTCCCAATAATATAACCGTTTCATGAGTTGGTTACTTTATTTGAATGGGTAGGCTAAATAATAATTGTAGGCCTGTCCTGTTTATTTTCCTTGTGGGTGTCAAATCAATATTTTAAAATAAAATCGCCTATATTTGAATTGAAAATTGAACATTACAATCATGTAGGCCTATAAATTGAACGCAAAGCTCAGGCCACGTTTGCTGGTGCCTCTAGTCGGCCTTATGAATAAAGGTGCCAGCTCATAGCTACACGGACCCTAAGATCACACATCATCCTTTATAAAATGAAACCATGCATGATGTAAGTGTTGTATTGAGTAGGCCTACATTTTTACCAAGCATAGCAGTAGCCAGACTGCGTCCAAACAGGATATCAATAAAGAACAACAGCAAGGCGTCCTCATTGAATTCAGACTGGCGTTCAGCCACGCACTTTAGATTTAGCACATGAACGCAGCATTCATATTACGTAAGGGTTAACGTTCGGCGAGAAGGTCGCTACCGTGGAATAGCAGCACGACAGAGAGAATCTTTAGACCCCGACGCGGAGCGGAGGGGTCTTGTTCTCTCTGAAGTGCTGCTATTCCACAAAGCGACCGACTCGCCGAAAGTTAACCCGCTTATTATATGGATATACTTACATGATTCACACATGCGGGGACATTTCTTTAGACCTATTTAATGTTAAGATTGTTGCTGCGCAAAACAAAACAGTGCCGTTGTGGAACACTAGGCAACAGCTAGGTAGGCTAGCCAGGACAACAGGTGTTGTCTATCACAGCAGCTGATTAGAGTGACAAAAGACCGGACCCCTTGCGGAGTGATATGAAACATTCGCTTTAGCCACTGACTTGTATACAAGCCAGTGGCTTTAGCAGTGAGCGTCTTGTTGCCATTGACAGCGGTAGCCAGGACAACGGGTGCTGTCTATCACAGCAGCTGATTAGAGTCTTGTTGAAAAGTCGCTTTAGCAGTGAAAAGTCTTGTTGCCATTGACAGCGGTCTGTTATAGAACAACCCGTCCGTTATCGAAAAATAACAGACGTCCGAACGTTGGGGAGCCCCGTTGAAATGAATGGAGCATTCGACAGATGACGTCACAACCATATAATAAACATAAATAACTTAGCCTAGGTATACGTGTCACAGAAAGATGTTGAAATGTCCGACAATGCGGCATGTGTGTGGCCATGCACTTCATGTTAGCTATGTTCAAACTAGGCTACTCAGTCATCATGACTAAAGCCAACAGTGCTAAAAGCCAGAAAAGCTAAATAAAATGGCAAAATCATCCAACAGCGCACAATAAAGATATGTCGAGAGTAGACTCAACTTGATCATCCCAGCACTTAGACACAGAGTATAGAAAAATGACCATAACAGATCGGCACACGGCGGTGCTACACATGGGATATCGCAGGATGATGACAGCGACTTACCATTTTGAAGACTAAACTTTCCGACTGCAAACCTTTGTCTGTAAGAAGTCCTAGCTTGTAGGCCAACTGAAAAGCAGGTTTAGATCCTTCCATAACTTCCATAACTTGTGAAATAACGCAATAACCAAACAGCTTCACGCAGCCTGTGATTGAACTCCACTTCTGAACCGTTTGCAGACGCTAAAACTGTTCTGAAAACTCATGTCGGGCATTTTCAGTCTAGATTAGTCCACGAGGCATTTAGAGCGACAATGAAGCCTTCAATGGGATTTTACTAATGTAATATGAACGTTTCTGTATCTGACAACATGTTTTATCAATGTCTGCTATCTTGAAGAGAGGTCTGCTATCATCATAAGGGACTGATACCATTGAGGGGCGTCATCAAAGACATTGGGCAAAAGCCCTGTATGCCCTATGGTCAATCCAACACCGTTTCTATGGTTACTGTCTGATTGTGTAGAAGAGCAACGCACCACAGAGGGGAAAAGGATCGGCGCGTGAAGTAGTCCTATCTTACGTTACAAGATGACAAATTATAATACCTTACGTTACAAAATGATAGTTATAGGCCTAATGCAAACGCCATTTCATCTTTAAACTTCTCTCGCGAATAATACTGCTTTAGTGCTCGAGTTTGTCCGTGGGTGCTCGATGGGTGCCACAGATTACCGTGGGTGCCCACCGATTCCCGTGGGTGCCCGGGCCCTGGAGCACCCACGGTTTCGGCGCCTATGCCAGGAACTACCTGGAGAAAGGTGAACACACACACACACTCACACACATACACACACGTAAAGGCAATTCTGTGTAGTATTTTAGAGCTGAAATTTGAGTGCAATGCAGGAATTATGCTTGTAGTTGAGGAAAGTGTAAATGTGTGAAATGTTGAAGGCAGGCCCGCACACTACCAAATGAAATTGGCGTTATTTATTATTTATCTAAAAATAAGCATTATTTATTATTCATCTAAAAATAAGCGTTGTTTATTATTTATCTAAAGATGAGCGTTATTTATTTTAAACAAGTAATGTCTCCATCAGCCTGGATCTTTTGACAGGACCAGGGTGGTGATGGAGGTGTTGCTGGTTTTAATTACATAAAGTTTTCAGGTTGGTTTTTTTTAGCTTATTTAGCAGTGTGCAGACCTACTGTCTTCAACTGCTTGCAGGGAGATTGAGGTGTTGCTTGTTTTCATTACATTAGGTTTTCTAAGACCTCCTGTCTTCAACTCTCTGACACACTTGTCTGGCACCGGTTTAAAAAAAAAGGTGTTTTTGGATGTGCGTACTTTAACAAAAATGAACACGTGACATGTCATAGTTAGAACTGAAATTTGAGAGTAAAGCAGGAATTGTGCGTATAGTTCAGAGGATTGTAAATGGGTGAAATGTTGTTTCAATAGTGGGTAACACTTGACTTTACGCCGGTGTGTGTCATAGGCATGTCATTACAGTGTCACTGGCAGAGATAAGTCATGAACATTAAACATTTTATGGCTGTTGGCCATAAGTGATATTTGGTTATGACATGGACATAATGTTTATGACACGTGCATAACTGTGCCATGACACTGTTATGACAGTTTATTATATGGTGTGACGTCATCGGTCGAATGCTCCATTCATTTCAACGGGGCTCCCCAACGTTCGCACGTCTGTTATTTTTCGATAACGGACGGGTTGGTCTATAACAGACCGCTGTCAATGGCAACAAGACTTTTCACTGCTAAAGCGACTTTTCAACAAGACTCTAATCAGCTGCTGTGATAGACAACACCTGTTGTCCTGGCTACCTAGCTGTTGCCTAGCGGTGTTCCAAAACGGCACTGTTTTGTTTTGCGCAGCAACAATCTTTTGACATTAAAAACTATAATAGACTTAACATTAAATTGGCCTAAAGAAATGTCCCCGCCATGTGTGAATCATTTAAGTATATCCATATAATAAGCGGGTTAACTTTCGGCGAGTCGGTCGCTTTGTGGAATAGCAGCACTTCAGAGAGAACAAGACCCCTCCGCTCCGCGTCGGGGTCTAAAGATTCTCTCTGTCGTGCTGCTATTCCACGGTAGCGACCTTCTCGCCGAACGTTAACCCTTACGTAATGACATGCTTATGACACCGGTGTCAAGTGAAGTGTTCCCCAGTAGTGTAATCAGGTTTGGCCTGCTACTGTTATGACAGTGTAACGACATGCCTATGACACTGGGGTCAAGTGAAGCGTTCCCCAGTAGTGTAATCAGGTGGGGCCTGCTACTGTTATGACAGTGTAACGACATGCTTATGACACGGGCGTCAAGTGAAGTGTTCCCCAGTAGTGTAACCAGGTGGGGCCTGCTACTGTTATGACAGTGTAACGACATGCTTATGACACGGGCGTCAAGTGAAGTGTTCCCCAGTAGTGTAATCAGGTTTGGCCTGCTACTGTTATGACAGTGTAACGACATGCTTATGACACGGGCGTCAAGTGAAGTGTTCCCCAGTAGTGTAATCAGGTGGGGCCTGCTACTGTTATGACAGTGTAACGACATGCCTATGACACGGGCGTCAAGTGAAGTGTTCCCCAGTAGTGTAATCAGGTGGGGCCTGCTACTGTTATGACGGTGTAATGACATGCTTATGACACTGGGGTCAAGTGAAGTGTTCCCCTGTAGTGTAATCAGGGAGGGCCTGCTACTGTTATGACAGTGTAACGACATGCCTATGACACGGGCGTCAAGTGAAGTGTTCCCCAGTAGTGTAATCAGGGAGGGCCTGCTACTGTTATGACAGTGTAACGACATGCCTATGACACTGGGGTCAAGTGAAGTCAGGAGGGCCTGCTACAGTTATGACAGTGTAACGACATGCCTATGACACTGGGGTCAAGTGAAGTCAGGAGGGCCTGCTACTGTTATGACAGTGTAACGACATGCTTATGACACTGGGGTCAAGTGAAGTGTTCCCCGGTAGTCTGATCAGGAGGGCCTGCTACTGTTATGACAGTGTAACGACATGCTTATGACACTGGGGTCAAGTGAAGTCAGGAGGGCCTGCTACTGTTATCGGACATGAAGCCGCTCTCACAACAGAAGAATAGGAGGAAGAGCTTTCACTTGGAGACACACACACACACACACACACACACACACACACACACACACACACACACACACACACACACACTGTTCCCCCAGTTACACACACGCACACACACTGTTCCCCCAGTTACACACACACACTCTTGCACACACACACACACACACACACACACACACACACACACACACACACACACACACACACACACACACACACACACACACAGCGCATTGTTTCCAGTAAATGTTTGTTTACCAGATCTAAAATCAGCTGATGAATGTGCAAGAAAGGCGAATGACCGCAGTCCTGTCCTGCAGTGTGCGTGTGTGCGTGTGTGTGTGTGTGTGTGTGTGTGTGTGTGTGTGTGTGTGTGTGTGTGTGTGTGTGTGTGTGTGTGTGTGTGTGTGTGTGTGTGTGTGTGTGTGTGTGTGTGTGTGTGTGTTACTGTATGCAAAAGGTTTGGCCCTCCAGTCAGGATATGTTTGGTTTCCTGTTGTTCCCCTTTCTCAGACACACACACACACACACACACACACACACACACACACACACACACACTCAGGTCAGCTGTTTTGTGGCTTGTCCGTCGTCCTCCTCCATTGTGTGGCTGCCTCTTCCCCAGCTCACTCCCTAAATGAACACGCAGGACACAACATGTCCAGAGGCATCGAAAGGAAATGTGTAAAGAAATCCCACACACTGTCCATTCCACCAACAAACTTTAATACAATGTTTCGGTCATCATACCTTCTTCAGGTAAAGTTTACCACTTCACATTTGACCTGAAGGTCGTTGTATTAAAGTTTGTTAATGGAAAGGACAGTGTGCAGGATTTCTTTGCACTTGAATGACAACCCCACTGGGATAATATCCTACGCACCTGCCCAACTACAGAGGTGTGCAAAAGCATCTTCTTCTTGAATCGAAAGTAAAAGTAAAAAACTAACTGGTGTTGGCAAGTGTAATATTATTCTTGGTGTGTTTTTCAGTAACACGGTCTATCTACCTCGTTAAGTACATTGGAATAGCTGGTGTAACAGCCATGTGATATGATCAGGGTTCCCCCAGCACTTTATTACTAAGGCGGCAGCCTTGACAAGAAACACCTACCACCTTAAACTAGGTCCCCTGATAAGATAAAGATTTCATGTTGTGAATATAATTTCTAAAGTTGTTTAACCAAAATATATACTTTTAACGCCCCACTACCTTGACTAACAAACATTCTGCGGGCAACACTGGGGTGAATTTCTCAAAACCAAAGTTGCTAACTACATTAGCTACTTTGCTGTTTTCAATGCATTTTCCCATTGGCAACTACCGAAGTTGCTAACAGGCTAACAACTTCTCTTTTGAGAAACTCACCCCTGATTATGCCTTAGTGTTGTACTCAAGTCATGAATTTACTTTCACTTTTTGACACCTCTGGAAATACAAGGCTCTCTTCCCTCTCCATTTTCTATTCTTCCTTTTCCCCCGTCTCTCTACACCACTTTCTCAAAAGGATGACTTTTTTAGGGGTCAGATATTGCTCTCCATCCCCCTCCATCTCTCTACTCTGCTTTTCTCAGCGGTGGCCTTTCTATGGCTATGGGAAGTTTCAGGGGTCAAACATTGGTTTTGAAGAAATGCATAGGCAACAACCACCTCAATCACACTGAACATATTAAAAGCTCCCCCCCCCCTCTCTCTCTCTGTCTCTGTCTCTCTTTCTCTCTCTCTCTCTCTCTCTCTCTCTCTCTCTCTCTCTCTCTCTGTCTCTGTCTCTGTCTGTCTCTCTCTCTCTCTCTCTCTCTCTCTGCCTCCCTCCCTGCCTCTCTCTCTCTCTCTCTCTCTCTCTCTCTCTCTCTCTCTCTCTCTCTCTCTCTCTTTGTGTTTCCCCCCCCCATCTCTCTCCCTCCCTCCCTCTCTCTCTCTCTCTCTCTCTCTCTCTCTCTCTCTCTCTCTCTCTCTCTCTCTCTCTCTCTCTCTCTCCGTCTCCAGTGGTGGCCATCTATGACTATGCTCGTGATAAGGAGGATGAGTTGTCGTTCCAAGAGGGGGCGATCATCTACGTGATCAAGAAGAACGATGACGGCTGGTACGAGGGCGTCATGAGCGGAACTACCGGCCTGTTTCCTGGCAACTACGTGGAGTCCATCATGCACTACAACGACTGAAACACACAACACATGCACAACACGCGCATTACACACACATGCATAAACAAGACAACACACACACACACACACACACACACACACACACACACACACACACACACACATACACAAGACACACACACACACACACACACACACACACACACACACACACACACACGGATAAATAACACAACACACACACATGCTTACATACACAATATGCTTACATACACACATACACGTTCCTGAGCCCACACACACACACACACACACACACACACACACACACACCCCTGTACTGTGGGGACCTGTATGCTTTACCCTCCTCCATTCACCTTTGCTGCTTTTAACACACACACACACACACACACACACACACACACACACCACACAGACACACCATCTGCTGCTCCACACACTCTTTCTCTTACACACACATACTGTCTCTCTCACACACACACACACACACACACACACACACACATACTGTCTCTCTCACACACACACACACACACACACACACACACACACACACACGCACGCACCATTTGTAAAGAATAGATATACACACAGTCTACGTTATGATTTAGTAAACAGCCATGTTTTCTTTCCAGGATAGCAAAATTACACATTTACGCATGTGTACACACACACACACACACACACACACACACACACACACACACACACACACACACACACACACACACACACACACTCAATACACACACACACAATACACACACAATACTACAAAATGCTACACTACGCTGCATACATTACATTACACTGCACTACACAATTCTACACTACACAATACTACACTACACTACACAATACTACACTACACTACTACACAATTCTACACTACACAATACTACACTACACTACACAATACTACACTACACTACTACACACTACTCCACAATACTACACAATACCACACCACACTACACTACACAATACTACACTACACAATACAACACTACACTACACTACACTACACTACACTATAGTACTCTACACTACACTGCACTACACTACACTACACTACACTACACTACACTGCACTGCACTGCACTGCACTGCACAACACTACACTACACTACACTACACTACATTATATTACACTCTACACTACACTACACTACACTACACTACACTACACTACACTACACTACACTACACTATAGTACTCTACACTACACTGCACTACACTACACTACACTACACTACACTACACTACACTACACTACACTACACTACACGTTGACTTTGATGCAGAGAGCTCCACACGTCTCTCTGCCTGGAGAAGCTTCATCTGAACATGAACTGTGATGTGATGTTTTTAAGTTTGTCCACATGTTACATCCTCCTCTCCCTTCCCCCCTTTTTGTCTTAATACGTGTGCATGTGTGTGTGTGTGTGTGCGCGCGTGTGCGTGTTTGTGTGCGAGCGTAAGAGAGAGTGAGTGTGTATTCCCATTGAAATGAAGGGTGTCTAATGCAGACAAACCATGGGTAGTGTATACTGTTTGTGTGTGAATGTGTACGCATCCTCAGTGTGATTGTGCGTACGTGCGTGACATGAGGAATTCCAAGCCCTGAATGACCGACCCGATTCAACGTGTCGTCAGGACAATTTGGGAAAACTTTTTAGTTTTTATTGTTATTGTTCATTATTTTCTTCCAACAATTTGAACTCTGGTGTGTATTTTTCATTTTTTCATTTTTCCAATTAATTTCTTCTTGTTTCTCCTCTCCTATGATATGATGCTTGCTTGCCTACTTACTTATATTGTTGCTTTTGATTTTTGGTGTGTTGGGTTGGTTCTTTTGCATGCTTTTGTGAATTGAGTGGTGCTGTATGTACGAACGAACGAACGAACGAACGCCATGCGGAGGATGCTGCTGTGGCGCTCTAAGAAAACTCAAAAGAAAAATAGAAAGAAAAAAAAAACAAATGTAAGAAAAGGAAAACTAGACTTAACTTTTCTCTTTTTAAAACTCCTCCGCCACAACACTCCATCTCTCCCCTCCCATTTTTGAACGCTCCCCACCTCCTCTCCTCC
>NC_085868.1:52604809-52624809 GCF_034702125.1 Engraulis encrasicolus | reverse complement strand
TGTTTTTGTTTACTTTTGACACCTCTGCCCTGAACCTACTGCCCTAATCCCTAAAGTGACAGCCCCACCCCACCCCACCCCCTGAAATTGCCAAGGCCCCCCTCCATCCAAAGAACACCCCCCAGACTTCAGTTGTGTACTTGAGTGGTGAACATAAAGGGTACATCCCAATATGTGTCCTTGCCTCCTCCACTTGTGCTTGTCTCCTCGTCCCGCCTCCTGGCCCCTCCTCCGTGGAGAAAACGATAAAGTTTCCCAGCTGTCAGCCTCGCCACAACAACTTTTGAGGGACTGTTTTTCATTCACCATCCAAATTGCAAATGAGAAAAAGACTTTACAATTGAGCTTTTGCAAGATATTGAAATATAATGCTGTTGTCAGTGATGTCATCATGACGAGAAGCAAGTGGAGGAAGCAAGTGGAGGAGGCAAGGTCACATATTGGGATGCACCCAAAGGCTTGAGTTGAAGACCAGTCCTTAGAATGTGGGGACTCAACTTATTTCAAGAGGAACAATAAAATCTGTTGAAAAAACTGTCTGTGTGTCCTCTTGTGTTGTTTTTGTATACATGGGTTCTAAATTTTGTTTATAACCTGACTGCGCGCACGTAGCTGTGCGCCACAACACTCAACCTCTGATTGTTGGAAACCGCTGTCGGTCAAAAAATTATCTCATGTGGTTGGCTGCTCATGTCTTGCCCCTCCTCATAACATTGTGGTGATAAACACTGAGAACCCATGTATTGCTGTAAATGTGAAGTTTAATTTTAGTAGTTTATTTGACAGGGCCATGTTCAAGACCGTTCTAGACTAGTACCAGAGTTGGCAATTATTATCTCTGGTCCCTGGGCTGGGCGCTATAGTAATAACTATGCGCACATAATATAAAGCAAGGAAGTGTTTTGAGAGAGTGACAAGCCTCCATTTTGTCCTCAGCAGACTAGGGAAAATAAAGAAACATCCATAAAGCCATTGTCTCAAGCTTTTTTTGTTTTTGTCAGGGCGAAGGCTTTGGATTTGTAATGTAGATTGTAACTGAAGCAGAGGCAGCGTTATATCTAAGTAAATGCACTTTCCTTTTGCAATGAAACATCATTCCAAACATTGTGTTGATTAAAATGAGCAATTACTTGGGGGGGAAAATATGTAGAAATATGTTTGAAGGAACTTTTAAGTCTGTAGCCAAGTGACAAAACCTTAATCAGCGAGTGCACCATCAATGCAGATGTATACACACTGTGTGTGTGGTCTGAACGACCTAACCAGATGGCAATGTGATAGTGAAGTGAAGTGAAAGCCCTCCATATCCCATTGTCATTGTGACACAGCACACAAGTGAACACTGCACACAACTACATTTATGCCTCACCTGGCAAGGGGGCAGCCCCCAATGGAGCCCCAAGGGAGCAGTGCGGCGGGACGGTACAATGCTCAGGGTGCCTCAGTCATGGGGGAGGTTGGGGGAATGGCAGTTGGTGTACTGAATGTATGTAGGACAGTACAAGGAATTTGGTTTGGTGTTTTAACACCCCACACCACATAGGCCTACTGTTCTGAAAGTGAAGTGAAAGCCCATTGGGAAACTCCAACTCCCATTGTCATTGTGACACAGCACTCCACAGCACACAAGTGAACACTGCACACTACGAAATTGCATTTATGCCTCACCCATGCAAGGGGCAGCCCTCAGTGGCGCCCCATGGGGAGCAGTGCGGTGGGACGGTACCATGCTCAGGGTACCTCAGTCATGGAGGAGGATGGGGGAGAGCACTGGTTGATTACTCCCCCCACCAACCTACATACAATACCCCAACTGCCATTAATACGTGCATGCGTGAAATTAAGGACATGTGTGTTGACAAGACCATAGTACCAACAGATGAGCTGCTTCATACAGTTTGTAGGTCTGTGTGTGTCAGTTAGAGGTGGCCAAAGTAAAAGTAGAAGTAAGAATTACACCATAGATGTGAGTAAATGAGGGATGAATCTCCGCACGCTGGTATTCTTTGCTGGTAGTTTATTTGGTGAACAACGTGTTTCGCTGTTGCTTCATCAAGTTCATTCTAACATTACGCATGTCACACAAAGGTGATAAGGGTGATTACCTGGTCACATGACCTCAGCCACAGAATACCAGTGTGCGGTGATTCATCCTTCCTTTACTTGGATTACTGTGGGTACATTCCAATATGCACACTCCCGTCCTCCACTTGTGCTTGTGGCCTCGCCCCGCCTCCTGGTCCCGCCTCCGTGGAGAAAACAATTAAGTTTCCCTGCTGTCAGTCTAGCCGCAACAACTTTTGAGTGACTGTTTTCATTCACCATGCCAATTGCAAATGAGAAAATGACATTAAAATTATGCTTTTGAGAGATATTGGATTAATTTTCTGTCGTCAGTGACATCATCATGAGGTCACAAGCAGGCAAGTGAGCAAGGGAGGACGGAAGTCCGCATATTGGAATGCACTCTCTTACTGCACATCACCAGCACCTGAACAGTGGTTGTGCACAGGGATGCTACTTTGAGTACACCATAAATGTATTCTATCTACTTTGACTTACTAAGTGCAACACTAGCACATGATATTTACAAAGCGGTCACACCAGTTATTCTATAGTTTGTACGAGATGAGGTGGCTAGATGTTGTTATTACTGGAAATAAGATTGTATCTGTGGGGTTTTTCTCCATTAATGTCAGACAGGCACTCTTGATCTGGTGAGTTTACTGCAGATTTTATTCGGCCTACTGCTCCTAGATTTGGAACAGGAGACGTCTTAGCGAGAGACACCATTCTTGCTGATGTCTCTAGGTAGGAAGCCCACCAGCCTGTGGCATCGTCAGGTCTTTTATAGCTCTTGGCCCATCCAGGGCCAGGTACTTTACACATGCTAATTAGCTTGGCCCCACCTAAGCTGACAGACCTTCACACTCAACACAGACTAGCCTTAACACAACTGGAACTCTATATATAGTCACAGACATATACATCTATATTCCTGCATATACATGTACATCTAATAATCTGCATAAGAATCATATAAGTATAAAATTTAACCACATATACAATCAATGAAAAAGCTAAAAAAGAAAAGCCCCAAATTTGATCCAACCAGCGTAGAATCTCAGGTGGGCCTTCATCGCCAATGGTAACAGTAGACCAATTATTACTCGGTGAAGTTACTTGTGTTGTAGGGGAACTATGGAAGGTTTTGGTTTGTTACTTCTACTTTGGTCAACGCTGCTGTGTGTGTGTGTGTGTGTGTCTGTGTGTGTGTGTGTGTGTGTGTGTGTGTGTGTGTGTGTGTCTGTGTGTGTGTGTGTGTGTGTGTGTGTAATGCAATGACAAACAGTGCAGGAATGGAAGAGTTGTGACAGGAGTTCCTTTAAACATTGGTACTTTATTGGTGTCGTTAGTCCCAGAGAGTCCAGACAGTAGACTTTACACTGTATACGGCATACAGGTTAGTTGCAGACCACAGCTAGCTGGGGCCTACACTAACAAGCTGGTTCAGGAGTAAACCAGGTTAAGTGAAGAGGTAAATCATCTAATAGAAGAGCCTGGAGTCCTCTTTTGAAAATGAGGACTCAATGCTCTTCTATTAGATGATTTACGAGGACCCCATGCTCTTCTATTAGATGATTTACCTCATTACTTAATCTCGAGAAAATGAGATCTCCAGGCTCTTCTATTAGATGATTTACCTCATTACTTAATCTCGAGAAAATGAGGACTCCAGGCTCTTCTATTAGATGATTTACCTCATTACTTAATCTCGAGAAAATGAGGACTCCAGGCTCTTCTATTAGATGATTTACCTCATTACTTAATCTCGAGAAAATGAGGACTCCAGGCTCTTCTATTAGATGATTTACCTCTTAACTTAACCTGTAGTTGAAAATGAGGACTCCAGGCTCTTCTATTAGATGATTTACCTCTTAACTTAACCTGGTTTACTCCT
This sequence comes from Engraulis encrasicolus, assembly GCF_034702125.1. Taxonomy (NCBI): domain Eukaryota; kingdom Metazoa; phylum Chordata; class Actinopteri; order Clupeiformes; family Engraulidae; genus Engraulis; species Engraulis encrasicolus. The sequence goes on along the minus strand of NC_085868.1, from coordinate 52,620,848 downwards.
GAACCAGCTTCTCAGTATAGGCCTCAGACTCAGCCCTGTATCATAACGATTATATCTCAAAAGAAATCCCTTAGCGCTCAGCATTTTACAAAAACTCAATTTAAAGATTCATTTTCACATTAAATATTGCAACAGTCTGATAATCGTTTTACAAATGTGCTTCCCTCTACATATAAATTTGTTTAAATATCTTGACAGTTTTTTTTTTTTTTTTAAATCTTATTTTCATTCTAGCTATTCTCAAAATGTCCTGTTTTCATAGAGAACGAGTTCTTGTTTGATTTATTTTCTTTCTTTTTTTTGTTAAGGAAATATATCATTGATTTGTGCAGTGTTGTAATGCGTACAGCAGGTAAAAGGAAAAGAAAATAAACAAAAAGATACCGACCGCCTCAGACACTACCTCACCATCACCACCATCTTTTGACTAGTACAAAAATTATCCTCTATGCAAGTATTGAATATATCCATGAGTGGCTGTTTCATACCCTACGTTTCCATAAGCCAGTTTTTTTTATTTTATTTATTTATTTTGAAATCCCTGTAAGTCTTATGGTGATGAATAGAGATGGACTGGTCAAGTCTAGAGAGTTGAAGCCCTGCCACCAACTGCATATTGCTCCAATTCACTCAAGCCAGGTGATAGCCTAGAAAATCTAGACGCCTCGTTAGCGATGATGCTGTCGATATGGTAGCATCCAGGCAAAAGATATACGGCCCTACAAATGCACAGTGCAGTATCTACCTGATTTGCCAAAAATGAGTTTATACTGACAAAGCATCATGGTCCAAATGTGTCCCGTTTTAGAGATATAATGGCTATGTCAAATTTGCAGTAACAAGATTATCCAACCTAATACCTTCAAATACCTTTGAAGGCATTTTCTTTGTTTCAATGAGGTTACTGCACTCCGCAGTTACTGCACTTTGCCTGTGTGGGGCAGTATAGATGACGGGCTGAACTCTCTGGGTCCAGTTGGTTTGGTTCTGCTGCGGACGACTGCGTGAAAACTTCACAGTGCAGAATTCATCCTCAGACCAGACCAGGGCTCCATCCTACCACCAACCAAATTTAGATTTTTACGTTTGTGTCTCTAAACAAACTAAATGTGTGTGTGCACATGTGTGTGTGTGTGCAACTAAGTATTTGAAATATGTTCATTCTTTGTGCAGCTATACACCGAAGCGTGTCGGAGTGATTTGTGTTTAGTTTTTTTCTTTTGTACATTTCATTTAGAAAAACATTACGTAAAGCATGGACAAACTTTCAATGGAGAGAGAAAAAAAAATCAAAAACATCAAAACATACAAAAGACACCCTTGTGGACTTTAATATTGCTGAAAGATGGAAAACAAAAAGGGCCAAACCAAGCTTCATGTACACTGTCTGAAACACACACACGCACACACTCACACACACTGGCTTGATTGGTCACACGTTCGCTTCACTCGTTCGCTCACGCTGGCTATCTGGCTGGCCACACACACACACACACACACACACACACACACACACACACACACACACACACACACACACACACACACACACACACACACACACACACACACACACACACACACACACCGCCCCTCTCTTGGTCAGTCGTTCACATCACTCGTTCACACTGGCTATCTGGCAGGTTAACTACTTGCTGTTACTGTCAAAAAAATAAACACAAAAACAAAAAACCATCACAAAAATGAACAAACAAAGAAATAAAAAAACGGGGAAAACTAAACAAGTCGGACCACCACCAGGACAGGAAACAGTAACAGCCGTGGAAAGGAAGTAGAATACAGTACAGTACAGTAGAGTAGAGTACAGTAGAGTAGAGGGGCTAAGATATGGTTGTAAATTTACACTGCACTCCAGTAGAAATCAGCAATATAGAGTGGTTGTTGTGTAGCGAGTGGCGACACAGGGTGTGTGTGTGTGTGTGTGTGTGTGTGTGTGTGTGTCGCCTCTCGTCACGTCACGTTACATCACTTCTCGTCATCGCGCCGCGTCACATAACATCACGTGGCATGACGGCGCGTCCTCTCCTCTCCTCTCCTCTCCGCTGGGCTCTCTAAGGGTTGCAGATCTCCGTCTCCACCACAAACTTGTTCTCGAAGTGGCGGATCTTGAAGCAGTCCAGAGCCTCGCGCTTTTGCATGCCTGAGGAGGAGGGGACAGAACACGGAACTCAGAACTCAGAACACAGAACTCAGAACACAGAACCCAGACACACACATCTTAAAGGGATACGGTGCAGGAAATGGTCAAAAAAGGTATTGCAACTATGCTCATTAACTGGGCTGCCTGTTGCCAAATTTGATCTTTACATGAAAGTTAACCAAGTAATAAACAAATATTTTCTAGTATGGTCCAAGTACAGTCTTTTTTGCAGCTAAAAATGGCTATTTCTGGAAATTCAAAATGGCGGACCATGGAGAAGATCCCCCTATTCATGTATGAAAAGTGCAATTTTTCCAGTCATAATGAATACTTAGAATTTGATGGTGGTGGTAAGTATTCATGAAAAAAAGTTAACATTAGTGAATGGGCAGCATAAATTCTGGAAATAAACAACTAAAAATCTCACACAGTGTCCCTTTAACCGCCCTGAGGAGACAGGGGACAGAACACGGAACTCAGAACACTGAACACAGAACTTAGAACACAGAGGACAGAACACAGAACTCAGAACACAGAACTCAGACACACACGTTTTCTGCATGCCTGAGGAGGGAAACAGACCGAACTCAGAACTCGACACAATATACGTTACATTACATTTCACTTAGCTGACACTTAAATCCAAAGCGGTTTACAGTTATTTACCAGGTATTGCCTACAGCCATTGGAGCAGTGTCAAATCCATATGACCGGTACGAAATTTGATGTTGTTTGACAGCAATATTGATATCACGATATTACCGTAATGCGATATATTGCACAGCCCTGGTAGATGTAATGGTGTTATGCAGATGTTTGCGGTGGGGTAGGGACTAGATGAGAGAGTTTAGAGAGTGCTGTGTCTGTGAGACGAGATGCGAGAGATCAGAGATGCTGCGTGAGATGGGGTTGACACCTTTACAGGCTGCGTGAGATGGGGCTGACACTTTTACAGGCTGCGTGAGATGGGGCTGACACCTTTACAGGCTGCGTGAGATGGGGTTGACACCTTTACAGGCTGCGTGAGATGGGGTTGACACCTTTACAGGCTGCGTGAGATGGGGCTGACACCTTTACAGGCTGCGTGAGATGGGGCTGACACCTTTACAGGCTGCGTGAGATGGGGCTGACACCTTTACAGGCTGCGTGAGATGGGGCTGACACCTTTACAGGCTGCGTGAGATGGGGCTGACACCTTTACAGGCTGCGTGAGATGGGGCTGACACCTTTACAGGCTGCGTGAGATGGGGCTGACACCTTTACAGGCTGCGTGAGATGGGGCTGACACCTTTACAGGCTGCGTGAGATGGGGCTGACACCTTTACAGGCTGCGTGAGATGGGGCTGACACCTTTACAGGCTGCGTGAGATGGGGCTGACACCTTTACAGGCTGCGTGAGATGGGGCTGACACCTTTACAGGCTGCGTGAGATGGGGTTGACACCTTTACAGGCTGCGTGAGATGGGGTTGACACCTTTACAGGCTGCGTGAGATGGGGCTGACACTTTTACAGGCTGCGGTAAGCAGGAGAGGAAGTGGGAAGCAGGCTTAGCACGTTAGCAGGTCAACACCACTGCAGCAGCCTGGGTGAGGGTGAGGGTGTGTGTGTGTGTGTGTGTGTGTGTGTGTGTGTGTGTGTGTGTGTGTGCAAAAATAAATTTGTTTTCATGAGAATGTGGTAAGTGGTGGTGGTGTGTGTGTGTGTGTGTGTGTGTGTGTGTGTGTGTGTGTGTGTGTGTGTGTGTGTGTGTGTGTGTGTGTGTGTGTGTGTGTGTGTGTGTGTGTGTGTGTGTGTGTGTGTGTGGGTTGGCTGATATGACCTGACAAGACGGTTGGGAATTTGGTTTGGTGTTTAACACACCACACCACACCACTTTCTGTCCTACATAGACGTACAAGAACACGAATTGCAATTAGGCAATCGCCTACGTGCATGTGTCAATGTACCTTACAAAGGCAAAGTGCAGTAACTATACCACCATGGAAACTGAGATAAGGCCTTCAAAGGATATTATAGTTTCTGCAAATTTGCCATATGTCTATAACCGGCCGGGCACCATAAGGCTTGGTCACAAAATGTAAAGGAGGTGTAATGTTGACCATGTTCAGTCTAAACTCAACGTTGACAAAATGTGTAGTTACTGCACTTTGTCTTTGTAGGGCAGAATGTACCTTACATGTCTGTTTACAAGACTATCGTACCAACATTTCATCATGCATAGGCGCATCTATGACACGCTGATTCGAACCCACTATCGCGTGTGTCCAATACGCATTTCCAAGTTAAGGCGTGCTCCACAACGCCCTGTGACAGGTTAGGTTTAGGGATGGTTTTGGTTTAGGCACAATTTAGGTAGAAATTCGCCTAATCTCGCTGTTCTTGGCAAAAGTAAAGCAGCAGAAACATTGCTTTACTGACAGGTTAGGTTTAGGGGTGGTTTTGGTTAGGGCACAGCAAAGCATATTTGCGTTTAGTAACAGAAATGCGCTGTGACAAAACAAAATCACCGACACGGCGGGAAAACTGTGCAAACCTCGTCACGTGTCAAAAATGCATGAAATTGCTTTACCGTTGCGTTGAGGAGCACGCTTTAACTTCAAAATGCGTCGCATCAACACGCTGATGTGGTTCGAGCACCCCCCACGCAAATTTATGGTGTGCTGATGGCCACGCAAGCATGGATTTACTGCGGATTCACTGCATATTATGCACAGTCGTTTTGGGGAATACTCTTTTCCAATAGTCAATGAGTTAAACTGCACTTCAGATGGACCCTTCCAGCATACAATTCACCATGCAATTAAAAACAAACTAATATTCATTACATGTAATGCTACATATAAAACACACATATCCACCATTGCTCTATTCAGCTCGCGCACCCCCTAATGGCAGGCCGCGCACCCCCAGGGGTGCACGCACTCCAGTTTGGGAAACTCTGCGCTAAAGCATGATAACAGCCTGATCGTACCAATGATGAGCGATTTCCTCTGCAGTTTGTAGGTGTGTGTGTGTGTGTGTGTGTGTGTGTGTGTGTGTGTGTGTGTGTGTGTGTGTGTGTGTGTGTGTGTGTGTGTGTGTGTGTTACCTATGATGTGGTCTCTCCTCTGCAGTTTGTAGGTGTCCTTGCCCCTGCACAGGTGTGTGTGTGTGTGTGTGTGTGTGTGTGTGTGTGTGTGTGTGTGTGTGTGTGTGTGTGTGTGTGTGTGTGTGTGTGTGTGTGTTATACCCATGATGTGGTCTCTCCGCTGCAGTTTGTAGGTGTCCTTGCCCCGGCACAGGCGCCTGATGAAGGTCCCCAGGGGCTCCAGGTCGTCAATGCGCTCAGTCACCATCATCTGCTCATGGACCAGGTAGGACTGGGGCAGGTAGGTACCGGCCTGGGAGACAGACAGATAACATTACAATGAATTACAGGTAACATCAGAGAGAGTAGAGAGAGAGAGGTTCCATTGGCCCATTGTTTCCGGGTTCTATTATTGCAAGGGGGAGGGGGGGGGGGGGATCCCCCTTTAGGCAGACCTAGGCAGACCTAAGGACTGTTCTATTCAATGCTAGGAGCATTATGACACGCCCCTTTAGGCAGACCGGAACCTGGTCACGTTAGGTGCCCATAGAAACCTATTATGTTGGCATATCTCTATATACTTAAAGAATCTCTGGTAACATTCTATTATAACACCAGGTAACATTCTAATGTAACACCAGGTAACATTCTAATGTAACACCAGGTAACATTCTAATTAACTACAGGTAACATTCTAGTGAACCAAAAGTAACATTCTAATGAACTACAGGTAACATTCTAATTAACTACAGGTAATATTCTAGTGAACCAAAAGTAACATTCTAATGAACTAAAGCACTAGGTGGGACTGGGGCAGGTAGGTACCGGCCTCGAACTCACACAGGTAACTCTGGTTTAACGGTAATACATAACGTTACAATCATTCTGTGCTTTTGACCCAGTAGAGACTCGGTAGGCACTAGGTGCCCACCTCAACACATGACAATCACGTCGTGAGACAACCACACGCCAACCTGCTGCACCAGAGACTCTGCCCTAAGCCAGAGGTCCATAACCCCAGGTAGTAGGGATGCACAGATACCGATACTGCTCATTATACTCGTACTCGTACTGTCAAGCACTTGCCGATATCAGGAACGACACTGCTATTAGACAAAACAATGCAAAATCTTGTCACGTTCTGTGGACTTGAAAGCAGCATGGGAAAAAGTGCCACCTGATACATTTACTAACGTTTAAATCTACATGGACATGGACAATAAAAATATCACAGGTGAAAAAAAACAAGGTCATGCATTTATTTTCATTGTATTTTGGTGGTAAAAGGTATCGGTATCGGTACTCGGTATCGGCAAGTACACAAATGAATGTACTCGTACTTGTATCGGTTTTCAAAAAAGTGGTATCGGTGCATCCCTAAGGTAGGACTGAGACAGGTACAACATCATTCCAAGGCCATAACCCTCCACACGCCACCCTGCACCAGAGACTCTATCTGCCCTGAGTCAGATAGAGGTCCATCACCCCTCCTGATGGAAACAAGTCACTGAGGACTTTATTGCTTTAACAAAAACAAAGCTACAGAGCCGCTCCGATCGCAGAGATTAACACCTGCTGTGCTGTGAGCCATATCCCCCTAAAGGACTTTCACTGCTCGCATTATGTGCAATACACTTAGCTTAGGCTCTTACCCAGAGAGGTTTATGGCAACCAGCTCAGGGCAATTAGGCCTATTTAGGTACGGGGAATCCCTCCCCCCAGCAGCAGAGCGGGGTTTTGGACCGTTGGAGTTATTTAGGTAGTTGGGCATTCCCTCTACAGCTGGGTTTGCCTGGTTCTCATGCAGACCCGTTGTGCTTCCTGCATCTTCGTTAAACTTGGTAACACAACCATCGTGAGAACCAGGTTACTGTAGGTTTGACATGGCAACAGAAAAATGAGAAGTATACTGTATACACACACACACACACCCACACACACACACTGATGCTTCTCTAGAACTGTGATGTGTTCAAGGAAGTCTTGTGGAGGCATACACACGCACACACACACGCACACGCACACACACACAGACAGACACAGACAAACACAGACAGACACAGACACAGACACAGACACAGACACAGACACACAGCTTCTCTAGTACCTTGATGTTGATGAGCAGTTCCAGGAAGTCTCGCGGGGGCATGACGATGGAGGTGTTGAGGGGGATGACATAGCACTTGTTCAGGTTCAGGTCCAGGTAGGCAGTCAGGCGCTAGAGAGGAGAAAGGAAAATATTAGATTAAAATCATATTTCTTGGGGCCGTTTGGCCTTTATTATTACAGGACAGTTTGAGAGTAGACAGGAAATGATTAGGAGAGAGAGATGGGGCAGGGTCGGGAAATGACCCCGGCCGGACTCGAACCGGGGTCCCCGTGGGCATGCAAGCCCAAATGTAAAAAAAAAATCATTATTATCATTATTATCATTATTATAATCATCATTAAAATCATATTTCAAAAGAAAGAAGTTTACCGCACACTTGTTTAACTTTTTGCTCTTTTATTCAGAATGAACAATGTGTTTGTGAACGAACCTGATGGCGCACAGAGGCGAAACACGTTGTTCTCTCTGTGCGTGCGTGTGTGCGTGCGTGCTTGCATGTATGCATGCGTGCGTGTTATACATAGGTTTCCCATTTACAAACATTTGCGCTGTGAGGAGGGGAGAGATGCTGAGCAGCCAACCACGGGAGCTCATTTTTTGAGTGACAGCAGTTTCCAACAATCAGAGGATGAAGAGTGCGCAGCCAGGGATTGTTTACAAACGAGTTCTCACTCTATCAAAGTCGTGCACGTGTGTAATATGTCTCCTCACCCTGTTGAAGTCATGCACGTGTCGTGTGTAATATGTCTCCTCACCCTGTTGAAGTCGTGCACGTGTCGTGTGTAACATGTCTCCTCACTCACCCTGTCAAAGTCGTGCACGTGTCGTGTGTAACATCTCTTCCCACCCTGTTGAAGTCGTGCACGTGTGTAACATCTCTCCTCACTCACCCTGTTGAAGTCCTGCACGTGTCGTGTGTAACACCTCTCCTCACCCTGTTGAAGTCCTGCACGTGTCGTGTGTAACACCTCTCCTCACTCACCCTGTTGAAGTCGTGCACGTGTCGTGTGTAACATGTCTCCTCACTCACCCTGTCAAAGTCGTGCACGTGTGTAACATCTCTCCTCACCCTGTCAAAGTCGTGCACGTGTGTAACATCTCTCCTCACCCTGTCAAAGTCGTGCACGTGTCGTGTGTAACATCTCTCCTCACCCTGTCAAAGTCGTGCACGTGTGTAACATCTCTCCTCACCCTGTTAAAGTCGTGCACGTGTCGTGTAACATCTCTCCTCACCCTGTTAAAGTCGTGCACGTGTCGTGTGTAACATGTCTCCTCACTCACCCTGTCAAAGTCGTGCACGTGTCGTGTGTAACACCTCTCCTCACTCACCCTGTTGAAGTCGTGGACGATGTCGGCGGGGTCGCTGGAGCTGAACTCGGGCACGGGCACGTTGATGTGCGCGACCTCGTCGTCCTCCAGGATGCGCACGGTCTCCTGGATACGACGAAGCTGAGCCGGCAGTTCCTCGGGCTCCTCCTCCGCAATCATGTAGTCACCACCCTCCATGTAGTCAACACCACAGAAGTACACCGGGCCCTGCTGGAGAGATGGAGGGAGAGAGAGAGAGAGAAAGAGAGAGAGAGAGAGAGAGAGAGAGAGAGAGAGAGAGATTTATGGTTATCAATCAGCTATTATATATAGTCACCGGCCTCTATGTACTGTAGTCCACGTCACAGAAGTACAAGGGGCCCTGCTAGGGAGAGAAAGAGGGAGAGGGGGAGGGAGAGAGAGAGAGAGAGAGAGAGAGAGAGAGAGAGGGGGGGGGGGGGGGAGAGAGAGAGAGAAAGAGAGAGAGAGGGGAGAGAGAGGGGGGGGGAGAGAGAGAGAGAGAGAGAGAGGGAGGGAGGGAGGGAGGGAGAGAGGGTGGGGGGAGAGATAGAGAGAGAGGGATGAAGAGAGCGGGAGAGAGAGATAGAGAGAGAGAGAGAGAGGGAGAGAGAGGGGAGAGAGAGAGAGAGAGAGAGAGAGAGAGAGAGAGAGAGATTTATGGTTATCAATCAGCTATTATACATAGTCACCGGCCTCTGTGTAGTCCACCTCACAGAAGTACAAGGGGCCCTGCTAGGGAGAGAAAGAGGGAGAGAGATAAAATGATATGAAAAAGAAGACAGAAATATAGGGAAGAAAAGGTACGAGAAATAGAGACAGAGCAAGACAGAGTGCAAGATTTGTATGACATGACGGCAAGAGAGGGGAGGAGGAGATGGAAACATGGGATGAAAGAGGAAGAGAGAAGAAAAGAATACAGCAGGAGAAGGGAGAGAGAAAAGACTGATGAAGGAAAAGAGGGAGAGAAAGAGAAAAGAAACACAATCTTCTCCTCTCATCCACCTTCTTGAGTGTAAGCGGCTGAAACCTTGAGACGTGTCCCGGGTGTTTGCAGCAGTGTTGCCAGATTGGGCGGGTGCCCGCCCAATTGGGCTACTTGGGATGAGCGTCGGCGGGCAAAAAACGGGAAAAATTGACCATTTGGCGGTTTTTTAAGCCGTTTTGGGCCCATAGAAGTCAATGTAATATGTTGAATTTGGGCGGAATTTAGCGCATTTTGGCTTTTGAGAACCTTTTGGGCGGGATTTGGTCAGACACATCTGGCAACACTGTGCCCAGGTGTTTGCAGTGGGCTAAAAGCAGCATGTTCATCAGCGCATATCGTCACCTTGCTAAAATAATCACCAGTCATTGGTATGCCACTCTCGCCACAGGCAGGGGTGTGAGGTGTCATTTTGGGTAGGGTACGTGCGAACATCCAAAAACACTTTTTGCAGGTGCCAGACACCTGAAGACGGTAGGTCTGCACACTGCCAAATACGCTCCAGAAAAGAAACTTTATTTAATTAAAACAAGCAACGTTTTAATCACCCTGAATCTTGTTAAAGGAATTAAAGATATACTGATGAAGATCCAGGGTGATTGACACGTTGCGTGTTTTCATTAAACAAAGTTTATTTTTTCAAGCTCATTTGGCCGTGTGCAGAGCTTCCTTCTTCAAAAGGGGTGTGATGGTGTGACATTCAAACTGTCACACTAACGGGCCAGGCCCTTGTAATCAGCATTTATAGGCCTTGTTTTGTAGCCTGGAGTCCAGGGTTCAAATGCGGATGGAGCAACATCTCTATTGATCAACATGATCTGGATAATTTCAATTAATCTTCAAAGACCAATCACCACGCACAGCACATACATGTAGGAGCAGAGTTGAACATCCCGGATTCAGAAAGCAAAAGTCTGACTCCTGCCACATATTTGTTCCAAGCAATTCACTAGTTTAATCAATCCATTCACTAATCCCAATTTGTTAGCCAGATAGATTACTTTTTTAGGGAGTTGTTAAGTCCCAAGTAAGACAGGTGGAGGAATACGTGACAGACTTTGCACTTTCTTGATCCAGGGGTTTGTTTCTCAAAACCATATTTGCCAACTTAACTTAGCTACTTACATGGTTGCAATGCAATTTCCCATTGGCAACTACCCAAGTTGCTAACTGGCTAGCAGCTATGCTTTCAAGAAACACACCCCAGTTTTTGCAAACCTCTGAGAGTAGGAAAGCCGACAATAGAAGTGAATAGAGAGACCCACCATCATCACCACCACCATCGAGTGCGAGCAGTAGCAGTAGCAGTGGCAGAAGCAGCAAAAGCAATAAACACCATTGACGATAAGCTATAAGCACCATTGGCAATGTTAACATGCACACCAACAACCAAACGACGGGGCAAGATTATTAGTCGTTTTATTTTTTGTAAGTCCAAAAACAAAACCGTGATTGACTATGCTTGCATGCATACTGATGATGCACAGTCATGCGATGCTTTTGAAATTGTTATAGTCTTGATTCAGTCTTGTTGATAAACTACCAGATCATTTGCTTTTCATGCATTTTAAGCACCGTAAACTGATTATTTTAATGTAAATTTAATACATAGATTTGACCTCAAAACCTGACATGATTGTCATGCAACCTCATTCTTCATGCATTTAGAGCTTGTGGTCAATCAGTGGTCTAAATGTGCTGCATAAACACCCATAGACCTCTGGGGAAGACACCCAAGACATGGAGGGGGAAGGATGAAGGAAAATAGACAGAACAAGAAAAAGAAGTTCCCCTTCCTTCATTTGACTTGAACTCCTTAAACTGGCACTCCAATGCCACTTTACTTTCATCTTGACAATGTACCACACAGATGGAGAGAGAAGAAGAGGAGAAGGAGGAGGAGGAGGAAGGGAAATAAGAACAAAATGAAGAAGAAGAAGAAGAAGAAGAAGAAGAAGAAGAAGAAGAAGAAGAAGAAGAAGAAGAAGAAGAAGAAGAAGAAGAAGAAGAAGAAAAGACAGAAGAAGAGCAACAACAAAAGACAGAAGAAGAAGAAGAAGAAGAAGAAGAAGAAGAAGAAGAAGAAGAAGAAGAAGAAGAAGAAGAAGAAGAAGAAGAAGAAGAAGAAGAAGAAGGAGTATTTTTCCCCCTTCTTCATTTCCCTTGTCCTTAAACTGTCCTCCATAGCCAGTCCTCCACAGTGTCTTGAGTGAGCTAATTAAGTCGTTAAGTGATTAAAGGCTCTGGTGGCAGCTGTGTGGAGTCCCCATGCCAAGTCAAGGACGGACCAAGATGGCGGGCGGCAGTTGGCCGTACAGTAAGGAGCCAAGATGGCGGGCGGCAGTTGGAGCAAAGTAAGGAGCCAAGATGGCGGGCGGCAGTTGGCCGTACAGTAAGGAGCCAAGATGGCGGGCGGCAGTTGGCCGTACAGTAAGGAGCCAAGATGGCGGGCGGCAGTTGGCCGTACAGTAAGGAGCCAAGATGGCGGGCGGCAGTTGGAGCAAAGTAAGGAGCCAAGATGGCGGGCGGCAGTTGGAGCCATAGAGGTAGAAAATAACACTAGAGAGGACCCCGCCCCCCTTTTTACGGCAATCTGTAGCGGCCATTATCTGGAGGTAGATCAGAGAAATGGAAATTAACGGAGAACGAGGCTCACCTCTGTCAAAAATGGCTTAATCATGTGAAAATGTCCATTAACAAGGACAATAGTTGGACAATAGTTGAAGTGTGCTGCTAACTATGTTCATAAAAGATATTATTTTATTTTTAAATGTATTTTATCGACTCATATGATTTAAGTAGATATTTAGCCTGACATTTCAAATCTGGTCTTTGTAAATATGAAGTAACACTTTAATCACAGTTTTAGTTAATTTCCTGACAGGGGTGGGCGTGTTCTCCATTGACTTGCATTGCCTGAAAGTACCTACACTACCTACGGAAGTTGGGAAGCTCCAGCTGCCATTTCCCAGTGCTGTCGCAAATTGCTGTGTCCTCTCTAGTGTTATTTTCTACCTCTATGGTTGGAGCACAGTAAGGAGCCAAGATGGCGGGCGGCTCAAACTACACGACTATCGGCCTGATTCTCGGCTAAAACCCCCCCTTACGACAACCGGTGGAACGTTACCCCCCACGACCATCGCAAACGATTGTCGGGAAAGATTTCCTCATTGTGTGCGACGTTCCAAGATAGAACTTTGGCAGCTCAAAGAGTCGCCGAGGCATTGTCGGGCATTGTCTCTGTGGTTGCAAGCAGGGATAAGATTGACAGTTGCGATTCTCTTCTAGTGTGTGTCTCTTCTGCTGCTTGTGGCCTCATGACCAGGGCGAAATATTTCACCACCAGCCAAAATGGCTATTGGATGCTGATCTTTAGGGCTGTAACGATATTGTATCGAACCAAGAAATCGCGAGATGCAGAGTACGACCAGGGCGAAATATTTCACCACCAGCCAAAATGGCTATTGGATGCTAATCTTTAGGGCTGTAACGATATTGTATCGAACCAAGAAATTGCGAGATGCAGAGTACGACCAGGGCGAAATATTTCACCACCAGCCAAAATGGCTATTGGATGCTAATCTTTAGGGCTGTAACGATATTGTATCGAACCAAGAAATCGCGAGATGCAGAGTACGACCAGGGCGAAATATTTCACCACCAGCCAAAATGGCTATTGGATGCTAATCTTTAGGGCTGTAACGATATTGTATCGAACCAAGAAATCGCGAGATGCAGAGTACGACCAGGGCGAAATATTTCACCACCAGCCAAAGTGGCTATTGGATGCTAATCTTTAGGGCTGTAACGATATTGTATCGAACCAAGAAATCGCGAGATGCAGAGGACGCACAATACTGTATCGCAGGCGTCACCAACGTGGTGCCCACGGGCGCCAAGTAGCCCTCCAAGAGCTTCTGAGGTGCCCACCAAGGATGTTAATAGATACTGCACAACAAGATTTAAGTCACAGTTAATACTATTCTTCATCTAAATAGCCTATGATATTCTTTATTTACAACTTATAAAGATTTGTTTTTTATAACCTAATAAGCAAACTATCATTCAATCATAATGTGACTTGAGAAAGATATCAAGATATCGGTAGAGGATTTTGAATGAAGTAGCCCTCGGGTAGCCCCAAGTAGCCCTCAGACCCATAAAGGTTGGGGACCCCTGCTGTATCGTGATGGAGGAATGCAGTATCGCTTCAGTCGAGAACACAACCACATGATATGATGTGATAGTGATGTGATAGTGCTTCCAAGCTTCAAGTCAATATCATTATTATTATTATTTTTTTTAAATCATCAGTAGCTTCTTGCAACCTATTCTACCTCTAAACGAGCGTGTGTGTGTGTACGTGTGTGTGTGTGTACGTATGTGTGTGTGTGTGTGTATGCATGTGGTATTGCAGTCTCATGCTCTTATGTGCTTCGCGTGTTATGGTCGCCTGTTTTCAGCACGCGAATCTCTTCATCAAAACTTGTGGTGTTCTCATCTTCCTGTAACTCACTGTGTTATGTATGCATATGATCAACACAAGTTAGCTATCTAGCCACGATGGAGACCACAGCCGACCTCTCACTTTCCATGACGCCATGACACTTTTTGATAGTGCTGCCGTTGAGTGGAGGTGCAAAATGCACACCACAAACAGAGGTGCTGGCAACCAGAAAATACACTTGCAGGAGGAGAGAAGTGCCGCACACTCTCAAGTTAAATAAACATTTTAATGTGACAACGTTTCGGCCTGTCGACCTTCCTCAGGTCACGTGAAAAACTGTTTTTAATGTGACAACGTTTCGGCCTGTCTGCCTTTCTCGTGACCTGAGGAAGGCCGACAGGCCTAAACGTTGTCACATTAAAAACTGTTTATTTAACTTGAGAGTGTGCGTCACTTCTCTCCTCCTGCAAATGCTGCCGTTATCGAAAACATGTTGTTGTTTTTATTATCTACTCACATGAACCAGTTTCAGTTTGACAGCCGAAAGCCTTCAAGTTACTCTGATGAGGAACCAAAACCACAGAATCTTCTAGTAGGGCACTTTTGTGAGGAGGGGGGGTTCTAAAATGTCACAACCCTCCCCTTTCTGCTAAACATGTAGGAGTTCTTGCTGCTCCCATAATTGCATTTATTCTTTGTAAAACAAAAGAAATACCAGGAAATCCAGTGGCAGCCATTGTACTGCTGAACAGGTGAACATAAAACATAGACCATAGAACATGGAAAACCTAAGATAGAGGATCTGTACGTTATCCAGTATGTTCTATGTATTTTTTAGAGAGCAAAGAAGGTCAGGGTTTCCCCCAGCACAAAAATTCCGTGGATCATTCTGATTCTGACTTTTGAAAATTAAGTAAAGAAATAAACGAAACGCAATGATTTTGCAATGGGTGTGCATGTGAACATAGCCTGTTGGGGGTTGTGGGCACAGTACAGTAGAAGTTTGCGCTTGTGAAGAAGACTTGGGGAGGTTGGAGCATCCCATTGGATTAGAAGTTAAGATCCAGACAAACCTGATCGTCATAATCATCTACAGCTTCAACATCTAGATGATACTGTGGTGGTCTGGCCACGTGGAGAGGGCTCTTAGGGCCCTTAGCCGCCTGGAAAGGGGAGAGCAGGGTTCTTAAAGGGGTATGCCACTGTTTTGGGAGACTTTCACTAGCTTAGCGACATATTCCCTCTTTTAACTTGTCTTAAAGCAAGGCAACGGCTTACATGAAAAATAAGACACGTTACCACCTTTATAAACCCCAGCCAACGATTTTAACTGTATTAAGCCCCAAAATAGTGGCATACCCCTTTAAAGGTGCACTGTGTAAGATTTTTAGTTGTTTATTTCCAGAATTCATGCTACCTATTCACTAATGTTACCTTTTTCACGAATACTTACCACCACCATCAAATTTTAAGTATTCATTATGACTGGGAAAATTGCACTTTTCATACATTAAAAGGGGAATCTTATGCATAGTCCGCCATTTTGAATTTCCAGATATAGACATTTTTAGCTGCAAAAATGACTGTACTTATGCCATACTAGAAAATATTAGTTTATTACTTAGTAAACTTTCATTAAAAGATCAAATTTGGCAATAGGCAACCCAGTTTCAATGAGCAGCATAGTTGCAGTACCTTTTTTGACCATTTCCTGCACAGTGCACCTTTAAGCCTCGCTCACATACGCCGCTGCTAGCTGCTCGCTGCTCGCTCAGCGAGTGAAGCCAACAGACTGTCTACGCGTGTGTTCCAACGAGGAGAGTAGATGAGGACAATCGATGCGATGTGGGCAGATACCCAGTTGAAAATATTTTAACTTTGAGCGAGGCGAGTAAGCGAGTAACCAATTGGAATGGTTACCAACGTTGTTTAGCGAACATGT
>NC_085868.1:52569809-52599809 GCF_034702125.1 Engraulis encrasicolus | reverse complement strand
ATTACAACATGACTTAGCAGCCAGGCTACATTACAACGTGACTTAGCAATGTTACAGCAATCTTAGCAGCACAGCAGTTTAGGGTTTTGCAGCAGCACCAACGGAGTGTTGATCATGATATCTACCTCTGTTGATGTTTCATCACTTTATATAATCAACGTTATACGTTATATTATAATCATACATAATATACATTACTGGATAATGTCATATGAATTGGTCATGATATCTTGATTTCTTCCTCTGCATTGATGACAGCTGATGTTATCATCGTTATGACTGCACAACTGAGTTTCATAACATGAATTTCAAAAAGTGTCTTTCAGTTTTTTAGGCAAAAGATTATTACACCGCCAATGAAGGGTCAGCAAATTCAGTGTGTGTTTTTCTAGATTGATGAATGTCAGTTTTTTTTTTATCACAATTAGGAGTGCACAATAGGAGTTCAAGTACAAATGCTGTGTTATTATAGTGACTGATGTTTTGGCGAGCTTTTATTGTGGCGTCCCCAAAGTCCCAGGGGGCATTGTACTGGTGGACTGGTATTGGCAACACCACGCAATCCCCATCTCACCCCCCTGACACTGTCATCACGGAAAACACATCCCTCTCTTTCCTTCTCTTCTCCCCTCTCTCTTTCCTTCTCTTCCCCTCTCTTTCCTTCTCTTCCCCTCGCTTTCCTTCTCTTCCCCTCTCTTTCCTTCTCTTCCCCTCTCTTTCCTTCTCTTCCCCTCTCCTTTCCTTCTCTTCCCCTCTCTCTTTCTCTTATCCATCACCCCCCCTCTCTCTTCCCCTCTCCTTTCCTTCTCTTCCCCTCTCTTTCCTTCTCTTCCCCTCTCTTTCCTTCTCTTCCCCTCTCTTTCCTTCTCTTCTCCTCCCCTCTCTCTTTCCTTCTCTTCCCCTCTCTTTCCTTCTCTTCTCCTCCCCTCTCTCTTTCTCTTATCCATCACCCCCCCCTCTCTCTCCCCCTTTTCCTTCTCTCTACTACCTCTTCAATCTTTGTCCCTCCCCCTCCATTCCTCTCTTTCTGGTGCCCCCCCCCCCTTACTTCATCTCTTTCCCTCTGTCTTCTCCACCTTTATTTCTTCCCTCCATCTCTCTCTTTCTCCATCTCTCTCTACCGTTTTTACCCCTGGCCCACACATCAATGCACTTGGTTCCCTCCATCTCTCTCCCCCCTCTCCAGTGGAAAACTTCTGAGAGAGAGAGAGAGAGAGAGAGAGAGAGAGAGAGAGAGAGGGAGAGGGAGAGGGAGAGAGAGAGAGAGAGAGAGAGAGGGGGAGGTGTTCCAGTGTTCTAAGGGGTTGCCTGTGTTTGTGTTCTTCCAGGTCACTCGTTTGATTTCCACCCTCTCTGATGGCACAGTGGCAGCACACACACACACACACACACACACACACACACACACACACACACACACACACACACACACACACACACACACACACACACACACACACACACACAGGCAACCCACACTCTTAATCAAACACAGTGCACGTGCATGCAGCACACACACACGGCTTTAACAACAACACCATACAAAGACCAACACACACACCAACAACCAAACACGCGCATGCATGCACATGCACACACACACACACACACACACTTATGATCAACCAAACAATGTCGGCCGTTAGCGACACCATTGCCCTCTCCACTCCACTGATGATTCACTCTGCATAAACTCCAGCACCACTCGTCTTCACTCCACTTTCACTGGTCTGAAGAGCTCTACTTCACCAAGTGTGTGTGTGTGTGTGTGTGTCTGTGGTGTTGTTGAAGGTGTGTGTGTGTGTGTGTGTGTGTGTGTGTGTGTGTGTGTGTGTGTGTGTGTGTGTGTGTGTGTGTGTGTGTGTGTGTGTGTGTGTGTGTGTGTGAGTGTGCTGTACTGTGTGTGTGATTAACTCTGTGTGTGTGTGTGTGTGTGTGTGTGTGTGTGTGTGTGTGTGTGAGAGCGTGTGTATGTGTTCAATGAGGCTTGCTAATATCCTGGTAGCATCCCGGTGCCACTTGTCTGTCTCGTTCTCTGTTGACAGGAACAGGTTGGTATTTTCCTATGACCAGGATGCTGAAACTACTGAC
Source organism: Engraulis encrasicolus (assembly GCF_034702125.1). Classification (NCBI taxonomy): domain Eukaryota; kingdom Metazoa; phylum Chordata; class Actinopteri; order Clupeiformes; family Engraulidae; genus Engraulis; species Engraulis encrasicolus. The sequence continues at coordinate 52,597,718 of NC_085868.1, read as the reverse complement.
GAGGTATTGCAGAGATACCCACCAGAGACAAGAGGAGAAGAGAGGAGGAGAGGTAAGATGTGAGAGAACAGAAGAGAAGAGAAGAGAAGAGAAGAGAAGAGAAGAGAAGAGAAGAGAAGAGAAGAGAAGAGAAGAGAAGAGAGAAGAGAAGAGAAGAGAAGAGAAGAGAAGAGAAGAGAAGAGAAGAGAGGAGAAGAGAAGAGAAGAGGAAAGAAGAGAAGAGAAGAGAAGAGAAGAGAAGAGAAGAGAAGAGAAGAGAAGAGAAGAGAAGAGAGGAGAGGCAATAAGTATGACAAGATGAGAGGAGGAGAGGTAAGAAGCAGGCTGAGAAGAGAAGAGAAGAGAAGAGAAGAGAAGAGAAGAGAAGAGAAGAGAAGAGAAGAGCTCAGTTGCAAATGGAGGGCATTAGTCTACTTTATCTTTTAATACTAAGGGGGGCGTTGACAGGCTTATCATGAGGTCAAGGGGGCGTTGACAGGCTTATCATGAGGTCAAGGGGGTATTTGTTCAAAAAAGGTTGAGAACCACTTATCTAGCAGTCAGTCTAGAGCCATCTTAAATTCCACACTTCAACAACTCAACTCAACAGGGTCTTGGAAAAAGGGTCTGCTGCTCTTCAGCCTCTTAGGTGCTCAAGCTTGAGGACAGTAGTGAAAGTGAAAGAAAGGGGGCGTTGTGGCGCAGCGCGCTAAAGGCTCAGTTATGCTTCCTACTTGTGCCACAGAGTGAGCTTGACGCAGCCATGATGCAGTTAATTCTTGTTTATGCCCTGTTTTGAAGCACGGTCTGCGCGATGTCATTCCACGCTGAAACTGCCTTCAATACAAAGAGTAAACTAGACGTGTCGGTTGTTTTTTAGCATCACAGACTCGACGAGAATGAAAATGAAACATTAAATCTTTATATCACGTGCATGTTTGATCGCACTGGCAGCCACAGTAGTAGTTTGGAACAAAGAAGTGGCTCATTTGTCGAGGACGAAGCGGAATGTTTCCTCGACCTCGGAACCACTGTTCAACTGTCCAAATAACTTCAGCGTCGTAACTTGCAAGCGCATGTGTTGTCTTCGGTTCGTGTAAATAAATCAAACAACAAAGCACGGGCAACTTATTTAATGAAGAGCTCACAGTCCGTAGACCGACGAAGGTTAGAACAAGGAAGTAGCGCTTGTTCTCGACTCGAGGACAGAGCAGGCTGGTCGAGAGGACCAATCAGAGACCTATTTTCGCCCTTTCACGCCGTCGCTCCCTGCGTCGAGACACAATTTTGGGGAGGTGCCCCAGAGTACCTGCGTGATGGGGGGGGCTTCACTACGTTAACTGCGCGGCTCACTGCATCATGATGCAGTGACGCTGATCTCGAGGCATAAACCACCCTTAAGCCCCCCACATTTGGGGGTAATTTCCCGGCCCTGGCTGCCCCATCTCTCTCTCTCCCAATAATTTCCTGTCTACTCTCACACTGTCCTGTAATAACAAAGGCCAAAAAGCCCCAAAAATACTTCCCAACAAAAAAGAAAGTGAAAGAAAGCCCAACTGGGAAACTCCAACTCGCATTATCATTGTGACACAGCACTCCATAGCACACAAATGCACACTGCGCATAACAAAATTACATTAATGCCTCACCCGTGCAAAGGGGCAGCCCCCAATGGCACCAGAAAGGGAGCAGTGTGGCGGGGCGGTACCATGCTCAGGGTACCTCAGTCATGCAGAAGGATGGAGGAGAGCACTGGTTAATTACTCTCCACACCAACCTGGCAAGTCGGAAGTCAAACCGGCAACCTCTGGGTTACAAGTCTGACGCCCTAACCGCTCACCCATGACTTGATTTCAACTGAGGTCTACTGGGGGACGGTTAGTTAGGGTCAGGAGTTGGCCATGGGAACAGAGGGTCATGTGTTCAAATCCCTCAGCAGTGGGAAGCCTTGTCAGTTGACTTAAGTGACCCCACAATAATCCTTCAGTCCAGTGACAGGACCTTATACCCAAAATAATGTAGTGTAAGTCACTCTGAAAAAAGCTTCACATAAAAGAAATTCACTGTCTTACTCTTACTATCCTAGAAAACACACACAAACACACACACACACACACACACACACACACACACACACACACACACACACACACACACACACACACACACACACACACACACACACACACACACACACACACCCTACTGGAGTAGTAGCAGCCTGGTGCTTAGGGAGTTGGGGCCTTGAGAACAGGAGGTCATGGGTTCAAATCCCACACCAGTAGAAAGCCTGGTCATGTCACGTGAGTTGACTGCAAGGGCATTGAACCCCACCATACAGTATCTCTTCACCCCAGGGGACACCATGCTGTGCCTAAAATAACTAAGTCACTCAGGGAGGGTGAAAGCAGAGATTCTTTAAGTATATAGAGATATGCCATTGTAATAGGTTGCTATGGGCACCTAACGTGACCAGGTTCCGGTCTGCCTAAAGGGACGTGTCATAATACTCCTAGCATTGAATAGAACAGTCCTTAGGTCTGCCTAGGTTTGCTTAAAGGGGGATTTCTTCCCCTCCCCCTTGCAATAATAGAACCTGGAAACAATGGGCCAATGGAACCTCTCTCTCTCTACTCTCTCTGGCAAGTGTCTACTCAACTTAATACACTCCACTCTTCCCACTAGCCTCAACACTAGGGATGCACCCATACCACTTTTTATGAAAACCGATACAAGTACGAGTACTTTAATGTGTGTTCTTTGCCGATACAGAGTACCGATACCGATACCTTTTAATGCCAAAATACAATGAAAATAAATGCATGGCCTTGTTTTTTCCACCTGTGATATTTTTATTGTCCATTTCCATGAAGATTTAAATGTTAGTAAATGTATGAGGTGGCACTTGTTTCCATGCTGCTTTCAAGTCCACAGAACGTGACAAGATTTTGCATTGTTTTATGTAATAGCAGTATCGTTCCTGGTATCGGCAAGTGCTTGATGAGTACGAGTACGAGTATAATGAGCAGTATCGGGTGCCGATACCGAATCGGTATCGGTGCATCCCTACTCAACACCTCACATGCTCTCTACTGTCAGGACCAAGCAAGCCAGCACATTTAATTCAAATTAGGATTCTCAATAAGCTTTAACTGATACTGTCCCATTTTTGGAAATATGCTTATTTTACACCTCCCCTTGAGTTCAATAAAGGCCAATTTATACTTATTGGCGCTGACGGTTGCAGAGCCTGTGCAACCGTCTGTGCGCGACCACACCCCCCGCGCAGAGGCTCTGCAACCGTCGTCGCGCGCCTCAAAAAAATCCTGACTACGCGACAGACGGTTGCGAAGGTCGCAGAGAAAAGGCGCTGTGATTGGTCGTCTCGATAGTACTTCCTTCTTCTCGTGGCGGCACAGTTCTCCGGTAGTTTACGAGAGCCAAACTGTCAATATTCTGTGGAATACGAACACTTTCTTTCTAGTCTGTGTAAATAAATGAAGCTACAATGACTGAATTAGTAAGTAGCAAACAAACAATACATCAGTTTAGCACTCGCAGCACAATGCCTGCACTCTGACTACTGTACTGTAGCCTTGTAGCTATGTAGCCAAATGTAGCTAACGACATGAGACCTCGTGCACAGATCTATAACATCAACAGTGGTTAGCGACCGTAAGCAACAGGCGCCGTTGCTGAACTATAATCTGCCCTTAATAGGGTTTTACCGTTCTCCTATACTTTCCGTTGTCTGGGTATGCCAGTGCAAATTCTACTTCTAAGCTAGCAGTCAACATTGAGTCCTATGAGACCAGTTAGCCGCCAGCTGGTCTCATAGGACTCAATGTTAACTGCTAGCTTGGAGGTAAAATTTGCCCTGCCATACCCAGAGAACGCTTGAAAGTACAAGAGAACGGTAAAATCCTATTATTTAACTCCATGCTAGGTGTAAAATTAGCTTATTTCCAAAAATGGGATGGTATCACTCAGTCAGCAGAGTTAAGCTAAGTTAGGTAAAGATGGGCGCTTTCAACCAAGATGACCTGTTTTCTGAACTGAACTGACCTGATGTTCCAACTGTAGGTGCTACGTAGAGGCATATCAGCAAGCCGGCATGAGGGCGTTACAAATTATGGATAGCAAGACGCACACTGTTCACTCGTGTCGTTCAAGAATATCCCGACCTGATTCAAAGCTATGGTGGATGTAGGCTACAGTCTGTGTGTGTGTGTGTGTGTGTGTGTGTGTGTGTGTGTGTGTGTGTGTGTGTGTGTGTGTGTGTGTGTGTGTGTGTGTGTGTGTGTGTGTGTGTGTGTGTGTAAGAGTGAAACAAGCATTGCGTCAGACCCAGCAGGTCTCCAGGGAGACGAGCAGCCTTGTGGGTGGTGCGTATGTGTGTGTGTCTGGGCGTGCATGAAAGAGGGATAGAAAGACAGAGAGAGAGAGATAGAGAGTGGGAGATGAGAGAGGAGTGGAGAGTGTTCAAATGAACATGTGCACGAGCGAGAGAGAGAGAGAGAGAGAAGCAGAGTGAGATGAGAGAAAGGGAGAGGGTTGGAGTGAACATTTAGAGAGAGAGAAATATACAGACTAGATAAAGGAGAGAGACACCTTGTGAACAAGGGTGTGTGTGTGTGTGTGCGATAGAGAGAGAGAGAGAGAGAGAGAAAGAGAGAGCGAGCGAGCGAGAGAGATAGAGAGAGAGAGCTAGAGAGACAGCTAGAGAGAAAGAGAGAGAGAGAGAGAGAGAGAGAGAGAGAGAGAGAGAGAGAGACAGATAGAGAGAGAGAGAGAGAGAGAGAGAGAGAGAGAGAGAGAGAGAGAGAGAGAGAGAGCTCCAAGCTAAGTATTTAACTCACAACACACTCAGCAAGCTGATACATGCTGCTGCTGCTGCTGCTGTGTTGGTTGGAGGCTCCCTCCCCCCCCGACCGTATAAGAAATTCATGTGCGTTTAACATACGCATGTAGGCCTACAGTAGCATTGGCCAATAATACGTAGGCCTCTATTCTGTCCTACAAAGGTAAAGTACTTAACGACATATTTTGTCAAAATTGAGTTTAGACTGAAAACGATTACACCTCTTTTATCTTGTGACAAAGCCTTATGGTCCAGATGTGTCCCGTTTTAGAGATATTGCTCAGCCAAATTTGCAGTAACTACAATATCCAACCTAATACCGAGGCTTTGAAGGCATTTCTCTCAGTTGCAATGTTGGCGTAGATACTGCACTTCGCCTTTGTAGGTCTCTACTGCTATAGTTTCTCAACAGGGGTGCCTGGGCACCCTGGGGTGACTTGGCTGATAACTAAATTGTGCAATATACAAATTTGTCTAAATTGATAAGTTAATGCTAGTCAGTGGAATCTTTCATCTGCCATGTACGCACAATAAAGTAAATATAGGTTGCCCCAGTCAGCTGCAACTTCGAACATAGGTCGTGTGAGGTCTCCAAATATGTTACTTTTTTAACCTTGTGTGGTATCGGGTGCGATGCCATGTTACGGTTTGTTGGTTTGGGTGCCTTGAAATTTTTCATGAAAGGGTGCCTCGCCTAAAAAAGGTTGAGAAACACTGCTCTACTGCATTGGCCAATAGCATGTACACAGTGCACAGTGTACTGAGTGCCTACGGCTGTCTTACTCATCCATCCCACCCATCTCTTCGGCTCTTCTCAAGAACTCTGCCCAGCAAATCCAAATCAATCATTAGCGAAAAAAAGAGAAACGAAACCAACTCTACACACACACCACAGCCTGCTTCTCCAACATGAATGTTATGCTAAATACGTACGTCATGTTTCACTTACTCTGCACTCTTTATCTACGGCCGTCTTACTCATCCATCCTCCCACCCAGTCTCTTCTCAAGAACTCTGCACAGCAAATCCAAATCAATGATGAGGGAAAAAAGAGAAACTAAACCAACTCTACACACAGCACAGCGACCGTCATGTTTCACTTGCTCTGCACTCTTTATCTACATAAATAATCCACATCTACAATAATAAATAATCTCCATAAATAATAAATAAATACATTTTGAGCTACAAAATAGAAATGTCAGCTACTGTGTTGAGTTTCTTTTTAAGATGTTATGTTGTATATAGATAGTACTGTATGCTATACCTGCAGCATTGATGAGAGGCATACCTTCTATCTCATTGATATTGCAAATTGTTATTACCCATGTACATACATACAGTATAAACACATCCCGGTCCAATCTATGGAAGCTTGCGATAGTGGATTTCACTATTTGGCTTTGGGTAAAGATTTCACCTCATTCTGTTAACACACACACAGACACACAGACACACACACACACACACACACAGACACACAGACACACACACACACCGCCTGCTAAGTTACATGACTGCCAACGTTTGATGTGGTTGCTGATGGTTCCTGTGGTTTACTCGGCGTGGGAAGTGTGAACCCTACATGTTTTCTATGTGAGCCACAGGTGAGTTAGCAATAGCATAGAAGGCTAAAAACTGTCCTTTGTATAGCCAGCGCAAGGCAAGGCAAGGGAATTTGTATTTCATACACAGATGCAGTTTAATGTGATTTCACAAAAAAATAAAATTAAAAGGAATATATCCAACCTGCCAAGAATCAACAACATTTTTTGTTAACTTAAAAGTTGCCAAACATGACAGAAGTTACAAGCATGGGCCAAGGCCCCAGAATCAGATTTTCATGGAATTTACATTTTTGAAAATGTATATTAGATAATATTCACATGTGCAAGCAACTTACTTGATAATTAAATGTAATAAAAAGTTTTAAAAAGATTTTTAAAAAGACCCTCTCCCGGGAAAAAGAGATGCAATATGTTTGTGAAGTTGTTGTTACATAGTTACAAACTATAAAACAACAATAGATGTAGCTGCTATGTTATGTTCAGTATATGAACTGATAAGTTATGTCAGTCTGCCCACACACACACACACACACACACACACAGCTTTGGCTGGGCCAAGGACAAAGTAATTTGTCACCAATGGATACAATGTAATAACTGATTTCAATGTAATAAGGACCTGATTTCAATGTAATAAGGACCTGATTTCAATGTAATGTGGACCTGATTTCAATGTAAAAAGGAGGACCTGATTTTGCACCCTTCTCTCCGCAGGCCCAGGACAACTGACCTGCTTGTTTCCCCATGTCTGCTTCCCCAACACACACACACGCGCACTGCTCTCTGCCTCTCTCTCTCTGCTGTGTTTCCTCAGTATTCTGCTTCCCTAAGCCGCCCTGCTTCCTCCTGTATCCCCCACATTTGATGACTCTTTCAAAAATGTATTTTTCTGAAGCCCTCACAGACCGGGGCACGCTCTCTCTCACACACACACACACACACACACACACACACACACACACACACACACACACACACACACACACACACACACACACACACACACACACACCGGTGCTCAGGCTTCTGCAGGTCAGCATGCAACTGCTGCTGACACACACACACACACACACCACGCGAGGCATTTTATTGAACAAAGAATGTAAGGTCATAGTCCTCTCTGGACCAAAGTCCAACTAACATCACCTTTCTATTTCCTTATTGAAAAGCAGAGAGAGAGAGAGACAGAGAGAGAGAGAGACAGAGAGAGAGAGAGAGAGAGAGAGACAGACAGACAGAGAGAGAGAGAGACAGAGACAGACAGACAGACAACACAATGTAGGCCAACTTTACTTTAACTAGGTACAAGTAGAGCATCAATATTCAGAGTTGAAGTCTTAAAGTTTACTTCAGTTTGTTTGGATATCCCAGTTCAGTTCCTCATTAACTGTATGTCTGCTGTTGTCATGATTCAAACAGGTTATGCAAGCTATATCCATTAACTTATGAGGGTGTGGGTGGGTGGTTGGTTTACACATTACACTGCTCTCACGTTTTGCCTTTGTCTTGATTAGACAATTAAAGGGCCAGTTAACAGCACTTTGTATTAAATGTTATTAGTTTTGTTGGTACTTCCACTGACATGGTGTGTCCTGGTGGACTTTACTCCACTCTGCAACCAGAGCAAGTGAGACCCTTTTCAGGCATGACTTGAAGCGGAAGTTGATGTTGCAAAACTGTCTCCCACGACTGTTGTCGCTTGTCGGAGATGGCGCACCGAGAATCCTCCTCCAGTCTACCGCATATGATTCACACACAGCATTTGTCATCTCATTAACAACATCGATGCCAAATTCATCCAAATTCACATGAGACTCAGCACGGGCAGATGGTGCTATTTGAAGCTTCCACGCAAAGACTTCCCTTGGTGCCAAGACACAGAGACAGAGTAACAGAAGGGGAGGATTTGTCATAGCCGGGGTTGTCTGACACTTGGTGTGAATTTTGGATGGAATTAGAAAACACGATGTTAGTTTCACAGATCAATTTTTAGCCCATAGCCTACGGATCCTTTAACTGGAGCGCGCGACTTCCGCCTTATATCCGATGCTTTCACCCTCCATATTTTCCCAACTCAAAAAGGCAAAGAGAGAAAGAAAGCAAGCAAAATAACAGGGCAGAATATGAGAACATGTCTTCTAAAAATGTAAACCTCGTTGATTGTTTTATTTGCCGAGCCCGATCTTGTATTATGGTGCAAACCCAGTCCGCTTTAGGTATCGTGAAGGCTTTAGCTTTACACGTTTCAGATAATCTTTTCATCTGGTCGGGTCGGGGACGAACACAACATTCCAAGGGAAGCTTTCAACAACACGACATTTTCAGTTGATCCTACAGACTATTGACCGCGGGAAAAGTCCACACAGTACACGATTTGTTTTGTGTCATGCCTGCTGTTTGCAAGCAAATAAACATAATTGTGCAAGTGAGTAGGTTGTAGGTTCCAACTTCACTCAATGTTTGAGCAACTGGAAGACTGAGTACATTCTGTGTTGTCAGCCATTTTCCGAGCCACGGATTAGTCAAAACAGACTGTGTTGTTGGTTGTGCACGTTAAAACAAACCAGACAACTGCAAACTTTTGGCATGTTCGGATGTTATTGTTCCTTGCATTAGTTCTGCGTTGCATAAATTACTGACAATTGTCCACTAAATAATTTCGTCTCACCTCAACTCGAAAGACGAAACCATAGCTCAATGTAATCGACACTCCTTCGAGGCCCTGAATTTGTTTAAGCTGCGCTCGACATTTGTTTATTTTTTCTTCAAGGATAGCCTACACGACGGGACATAAAATAAATAGCACCGCCATGATAATGCTTCACATGGTAACTAAATGGATATCATAACATCTCTATTTAGAGTTGATTGTCAGAGGTTGGAAGAAAAAAACATAATGGACAACAACTTACCTGTTCAGTTGGGATCAACGCCTCCTCTTTCCCATCCTTTTTCAGGTCCTTTTGGCCAAGAGCGCCATTAAATGTTAATTTCACCATGGTGAAAAGGAAAGTATAAAGCGAGACGAATGATCCCCTGGTAGGTCAAACCTCCTCTGTAAGCACCCAGCCTGGCAATGACGCATTTAAACACACAAGGCAAAAGATCATCGATTCCTGACGTCGCCACTAGGCGGATCTCTCTAAACGTATCTGACCAAAGAAGATATCAGCAATTAACCAGTTCAATTCCAACCAGTGCACAATAACAATGTTGAGAGACCATAATAAGTATTAACTTAAGATCAGTCACATATGTTCGACTTGCACAAATATGCTTATTTTATTTTTTTTAACCATTAATAGCATACAGTCGCAAGCAAGACTTGCTCACCAGTGGTTCAGGTTGCAGTCCTTAATAAATACATTTACATTGAAGTCAATGTAGTCAATGCTGCGGTCAATTTACACTCAGTAGTTTTAATTGCTGCACCAGATGTCATATAGGTCAAAAGAAAAAAATGTGTAGGACCTACACACTACACACAAAAAAATGACACAGAAATGAAGTCTTGATTGCATGTGTGAGATGTGAGTCTGTGTGTAGTGTGCTCTGTTCTACTCTTGGGAGTGTTAGGCCTTTGGTGGATGAGGCTCCTTCATGGGGAGTCCTTCAACAGATGATCTGTGGGTCGGGAGTCCTCCCCTTGACACTGGGCCCGTTATATGCACATCAATAAACAGTTTTTCAGTTAGTCAAGTGCTCTGAATGAACTGAATAAAACGTTTATAATAATCGGTTTATTGCCGTAATTATCGGTTTATGAGAAATCCGGGTTATTATCAGGTTATTGACATTCTAGAATGATAAGTAGCCAATCAAAAGCCTTGATTCCAGTTTCGTGTCACACACTTCAGTGGAACACACGCAACCGACGGACTGCATGTAAACAACAAGCGGTTTACAGTTTAATAAACAGTTTACGCCAAAAACCTGTTTATTCCAATAACCTAATTATTGTGGTAATGCAAACTGTCTCAGTCTTCTTTACTCTATTATAAACTTGTTTTTGGCTGAGTCTTAATCTTCAACTTTACTTTCCTGTGATGTAATAACAAACAATATTGTTATAATATAGTTACTTTTCTCAGCAAATAGTGAGTCAAAACGTGAGTGACCTCCATCTGCACTTGAGGCTACTTGATCTTTTTAAGTCTTTTATGGTTTACAGTATCTCAGACAGACATGTATGGGATGTTGAGCTACCTTCAAGTGAAATACTTTCACAGAAGCTGAACCGTTCATGTGGGGGGAGGGGGGAGTCAGTGTATCATCCGATCGTTCAAGTATTCCATTCAATCTGCCAAACGGAAAAAGAAAAAAAAAACACAAAAGAGCGTCTCAATATTTTCTTCTCCTGTTTTTCAATATGACAACAGAATGAGGGATTGGTGTCTTCGTCTTCATCTTCTTCATCATCTTGAAGCTGTTCCTTAATTAATTAAGCCCTTAATGAGTTCTTTAATTAATGACATCTTCAATTAAGGCTGGTGCCAGCTGTGCCGTTGGGGTCTCCTCTGAAGGGGTCGTATCCCTGCCGTCTCAAGCAGGCCAGGGGCAGGAAGAGCTGATCCTCAGGCGGCAGGCTGTCCCATCGCGCCCACTGCCACCCTAGAAAACACAATACACAAGGAGAGACTTTATATACAGCTGTCCCATCGCACCCACTGCCACCCTAGAAAACACAATACACTTAATAAATACTGTCCTATCACACCCACTGCCATCCTAGAAAACACAACATACAAGGAGAAACTTTATTTATATACAGCTGTCCCACCGCACCCAACGCCACCCTAGAAAACACAATACACTTTATATACAGCTGTCCCATCGCACCCACTGCCATCCTAGAAAACACAATACACTTTATATACAGCTGTCCCAACGCACCCACTGCCACCCTAGAAAACACAATACAATTTATATACTGTCCCAACGCACCCACTGCCACCCTAGAAAACACAACACACCGTATATATACTGTTCCATCGCACCCACTGCCACCCTAGAAAACACAATACACTTTATATACAGCTGTCCCATCGCACCCACTGCCATCCTAGAAAACACAATACACTTTATATACAGCTGTCCCATCGCACCCACTGCCACCCTAGAAAACACAATACACTTTATACTGTCCCATCGCACCCACTGCCACCCTAGAAAACACAATACACAAGGAGAGACTTTATATACAGCTGTCCCAACACACCCAAGGCCATCCTAGAACACACAATACACTTTATATATACTGTCTCAATGCATCCACTGCCACCCTAGAAAACACAATACACTTTATATATACTGTCCCAATGCACCCACTGCCACCCTAGAAAACACAATACACTTTATATACAGCTGTCCCAACGCACCCACTGCCACCCTAGAAAACACAATACACTTTATATATCGCATCCACTGCCACCCTAGACAACACAATACACTGGAGATGCCCAATGTATATCGGTGACCTAAAATATCGTCCGATATGGGCTTTTTTATATCGGCTCGATATAATATTTTCCCGATCGGGTTATCGATTAATTGAATGAAAACGTGGGAACTGCGTTAAAGCCGAGTAGACACTTTTACTTTATATTTTCATTCAGGCTGTGTAGGCAAAACAAGCCTGTGACAGAGAATCTAGGAGTATTATTCCAGGAGAATTATCAAATGTTCTTCTAATTCATAATAGACAGTCTCTGGTATTATCTTATCCAGTCTCTCTGCCTGTGTGATGCTGTGACTTGGCGTCTCTTATCACATGACCGAGTCACATGACCGCCACCCAGGCAATGGCTTTTTTTTTAATGTTTGAATGGACTATGAGGGAAACATGAACTGAGATTATATCAATATATTATCTTAAATATGAAAATGTGAACATATCGGGTATCGGTATCGGCCCTGAGAAGCAGGTAATAATCGGTATCGTAACGGTTGAAATTTTTCATATCGTGCATCACTACAATACACTATATACTGTCTCAACGCACCCACAGCCACCCTAGAAGACACAATACAATTTATATATACTGTCCCATCGCACCCACTGTCATCCTAGAAAACACAATACACTTTATATATACTGTCCCATCGCACCCACTGCCATCCTAGAAAACACAATACACACAACATACGTTGGTAGGTATATCCCAACACATTCGTTTTGGATAGGGTGCAGTGCGCACATCCAAAGTCACTTGTTGTTGCAGGTGCTAGACAAAAGTTGAAGTTGAAGGATGCCTGACCAAGATCCAGGGTGATCGAAACGTTGCTGTTTTAATATAATGAACTTTATTTTCTTTGGAGCATATTCCGCAGTGTGCAGACCTACCTACTTTATATATCCCAACACACCCACCGCCACCGTGGAACATAGAAGACACTTTTACTGTATGCAAGCTTTTTAGATGTGCGTGTGTGCACGTGTGCATGTGTGTGTGTGCGTGTGTGTGTGTGTACGTACGTACATATGTGTGTACATGCATGTGTGTGTGTGTACATATACATACAATGTTGGCATAATGAATTCATATTCTTCAGATCATATTTGTCCTGTGTCTTCAGTTTGCTTGCGTCTTGTCTTGTTCTTTTCCACTATTAATAATTGACGGCCCTGGTGATGCGCTGTGCACCGTGTATTGAAACTGACAGGTCATCTCTGTCCTCCCCGCCTGTGTATCCTCATGCTCGAGGCCATGCCTGAGTCCACAGCACCTTTTGAAGAAGGTAAGTCTGCTCACTGCCAAACAATCTCCAGAAAATAAACTTTATTCAATTAAAACAGCAGCCTTCAGATCACCCTTGATCTTTGTCAGGCACATGACACTCAAAACAGTTCTCGTTTATCTTTTGGTGCTTATTTGGCAGAGTGCTGAGTCTGACCTTCTTCAACTGTCTGACACTTGTCTGGCACAACATGACCTGAACTATTTACAGACACACACAGGAAGTGTATGTAGCCCAATGTCCTCAACACACACACACACACACACATACACACACACACACACACACACACACACACACACACACACAAACACCTTCGTTCTTCGTTCCAGTTTCCTGGGGGGAGGCGCCCATGCCCCTGTCTTTATACACAACACACACACACACACACACACACACACACACACACACACACACACACCCCTTCATTCTTTGTTCCAGGTTCCTGGGGTTCTGGGAGGAGGTGCCCATGTCATGCCCTTTATAACACACAAAACACACACACACACACACACACCTTCGTTCTTCTCCGGCTCCAGGTTCCTGGGTTCCTGTGAGGATGATGTGGTGTCTTCTCCCCCCTTCTCCTTCTCCTGCTGCCTGTCCAGCTCCCCCTGCATGAAGATAGTGATGTAGTGGTAGTCCTCCTCCAGCTTAATGGAGTTGACCACCGCCGCGTAGCGCACCTCCCTCAGGCCCACCCCCGCTTCCTCCAGCAGCTCCCGACGCGCACACTCCTCCCACGTCTCCCTGCACAGCACACACAGGAGAAATAAATACCAGCACTTGTAACCCGTTAAAACATGGCATTATAAATGTGCTGTTATCGAGTCAAGTAAGCACTGTGTTGTGTCATAGAAGTGTAGTACTATGGAAGTTGACTTTTCGATGGCTATTAGTTACAGCAAGAGGTACTTGTTAGAGTACCCCTGTTACAGCTTACCACTGGTGGAACAGCATGCATTTGGGGCGACAGAGTTGAAATGTACTCGGTCTGTCCAAAGGGGCACAGTGCGGGCAGGGCCCAGGGGCACCTAACCATTTAGAGCCATTTAGGGGGCACCACAAGACACCAACTTAACAAATATTGTTCAGAAATGTTCTGGGGGAGGACCCCATACCCCCCCGCCAAGGTGCCCCCCCATTACCCATAAAATGCCCGTCCAACGACTGCAGCTGTACGGCAAATGCAAATGTACGGCCTGGGGGTATAGACCAATGTCTTAATACGGTCCTTGTGTGTGTGTGTGTGTGTGTGTGTGTGTGTGTGTGTGTGTGTGTGTGTGTGTGTGTGTGTGTGTGTGTGTGTGTGTGTCTGTGTGTGTGTGTCTGTGTGTGTGTGTGTGTCTGTGTGTGTGTGTGTGTGTGTGTGTGTGTGTGTTCAACACATGGAGTCTGTGGAGCCCAGTGTCTGTGACAGGCTTTCGATTTCCACTCACCCAAACTCAATGTGTCCACCAGGTAACTGGTAGGTGCCTTTTCCTACGGGACCTTTCCTTTTGCCCAAGAGCACACAACTCGGGTTCAACGAGTCTGTGACAATCACACCAAGACCAACTCCAGGCCGTTTCGGAGTGCAGTTGCGAACAGAGCTCTGTGCCATTTTAGAAAGCCTAAACAAGTCAAGAATAAAAGCAAATGTAGTTTCTAAAAACTTGTGAACGTGTTTTGTTATTATTTATATTCACAACTTTATAATCATGTCCCAGTTTAGGAAGAAATCGAGTCACAAGAACTCACTGTAAACCCCTGTATGGAATAAATCTCAGGGAGAACATACTGAACCAACCAAGGATGATCGTCCACTGCTTGGATTAAACTGGGGAAAGCAGGCGTACTTGTGATAACATTAAGGAGCTTTCGGGTCAAAATGATAAAGATTATCTTCTGACATTTATTTCAATCATTGCGCCGCATTTCTTGACACGGAAAGTCTCTGAAGTCGTATGAATCCACCGCGCATGGGCAAAAGCGACGCTGGCTGTTTCTGCGCACGCGCTGTCAATGGATTGTTTTTCTCCATCGCTGCTAGTGGAGAGAGGAATATGGCGACGTCCCTGATTTGCAGCCGGTTGTCCGCTGGACTGAGGAATTCAGGGTCCAGGACAACTCTGAACTCTGCAGCTAAGGTTAGTTGGTGTCGGGGGGAACCGTTAAACGTCTGCCTCAATTTTGGTGGTCTACGAGTTTTCCCAGCGTACATAATTGGTTGAAATGCCATGGAACACAAGAGCTAACGTTAGCTAGCTCGCTAGCTAGGGTCACATTTGACACTGACGTTAGCTTACTGGTTCTACTTATCAACAAGTATCGTGAACGTCCCTGTATTCAGTTGAAAGTCCATGCTAGAATGAATGGACGTGAGTTACACCGTTATATTCACTTGACGAGCTCAAAGACGTTTTTATGTGGGAGAAGATGTGTGAAAGTTAGTCAGAGATCTGCAAGTGCTGACAGATGAGCAGTGCCTATGAATCGGTTTGACCTCCACGGAATGGGGCATATAAATGGACGTGCTGGGTCTTTTTGAACAGAGCCTCTGGACAGCTGTCCTCTACCACGAAACAGCAGTCAGGACACGACCTGATATTACACATATTATCAGACACAGGCTCATCTCAATGGCTTAAACCGCGTTAGCATGTTGCCAGTGTGTTGCCTGCCTGTGATGAAGCACCCATAGGCTAGCCGCTGTTGTAGTGTAGCTCATTGAACTACACCAATTTGCCATGCAGCACACAAATCAATTAACGTCACTAAGCCATACCCCCGATCATACAGAGCTAACCACGCCCAAGTGTTATTTTTGGTGGTTCATGCTTGGCACGGTGGGACACACCAGGCAGGTCAAAGATCACAGAGCTCCACTGCACTACATTGCTCTGTCCCCCTCGCCCACTCCTCCTGCCTGTAGCATGGCTAGAACTAGCTGTCAGACACACACACACACACACACACACACACACACACACACACACACACACACACACACACACACACACACACACACACACACACACAGTGCTCATTTTCAGGCGAGGCAGTGTTGAGTCAAAAATATGAAAACGTATGTCACTATCAATATGTGTTTGATAGTTGTATTAACTTTCTGATTGTGTGCATGTAGGCTAGTTAACATTGTGTGTGTATTGTGTCACAGTGAAAGGTATTTTCTTCTATTCCAATGTTATTCGAAGAAGAGGTACCCTGAGGTGTGTGAAATAGACACCCCCAGGTTGTTTTATTGTACCATCACCCCTGCAGTTCTCTCATGACCTCTCTCCCTGTGTGAACATCTCTCTCTCTCTCTCTCTCTCTCTCTCTCTCTCTCTCTCTCTCTCTCTCTCTCTCTCTCTGTCTCCCCCTCTCTCCCTATTCGAATCTGTGTTTGTATCTCTCTGTGTGTCTGTCTGCTTGTTTCTCTGCCTGTGCCTTACTCTATGTGTCTGCTCCGCTCTCCTCTGCTGGGTGGTGCAACAGGTCTGTTTGGTGCCAGTGTTGCCCAGCAACAGCAGTCTGTCTGTCTGTCTGTCTGTGTCTGTGTCTGTGTCTGTGTCTTACTGTTTGTCTCCTATGTCTTCCTCTATGTAATGTAATGTGTTCTCCATTCTCCAGGTGTTAGGCGGTGCGACGGGTCTGTTTGGCGGCCATGTTGGTCAGTAGCAGCAGCAGTCTCCCCTGGCCCTGTCCGTCTGTCTGTCTGCCTGTCTGCCACAGGTGTCTTACTCTATGCATTCTCCTCTGCGTTCTCCAGGTTCTGGGTGGTGCGACGGGTCTGTTTGGCGGCCATGTTGGTCAGTAGCAGCAGCAGTCTCCCCTGGCCCTGTCCGTCTGTCTGTCTGCCTGCCTGTCTGTCTGTCTGTCTGTCTGTCTGTGTCTTCCTCTATATAATGTAATGCGTTCTCCAGGTGTTGGGTGGTGCGACGGGTCTGTTTGGCGGCCATGTTGGCCAGCAGCAGCAGCAGTCTCCCCTGGCCCTGTCTGTCTGCCTGTCTGCCTGTCTGCCTGTCTGTCTGTCTGTCTGCCTGCCTGTCTGTCTGTCTGCCTGTCTGTCTGTGTCTTCCTCTATATAATATAATGCGTTCTCCTCTGCGTTCCCCAGGTGCTGGGCGGTGCGACGGGTCTGCTTGGCGGCCATGTTGGTCAGCAGCAGCAGCAGTCTGCCCTGGGCCTGCAGCAGCAGCCGCGGCGTCACCTCTCCCTGCACGAGTACATGAGCATCGGGCTGCTCAAGGAGGCCGGCATCTCCGTACCCGAGGGCATGGTGGCCAGCTCGCCAGACGAGGCATACTCCATCGCCAAGAAGATTGGTAAGAGGAATAGATACACACACTCTCACTCACTCACTCACTCAAACACACACACACACACACACACACACACACACACACACACACACACACACACACACACACACACACACACACACACACACACACACACACACACACACACACACAAATTCTCTCTCTCTCTCTCTCTCTGTCCTTCACCCTCACTCACTCTCTCTCTCACACGCGCACACACACACACACACACACACACACACACACACACACACTACATGAGCATCGGCCTGCTCAGGGTGCTGTAATCAGTACCCTGTAATAACTGTAAGCTGCTTTGGATGAACGCATCAGGTAAGTGTAGTTGTAATGTAATGCAAAAGTTGTGATTGCTTGACTGGAAAACGAAGCAATAGGTTATTATCAGCCTTGGTGTAGACCAGGGTGTAGAGATGGAGAAGGATGAGATGAGATCAGGAGCCTCTCTGACCAATAGCAGCAGCAGCAGCAGAAGGCTATATCATGTCAAGGCTATTTCATTCAACATTTCATTCAAAACAATCTTAACATTCAGGCAAGTGTCCCTTAGTGATAAAGGCAAATGGCAATAGGGAGCCTCTCTGTACAGCAGCAGCAGCAGGCTATGTCATCTCAAGGCTATTTCATTCAACATTTTGTTCAAAACAATCTAGCATTCAGGCAAGTGTCCCTTAGTGATAAAGGCAAAGGGCAATGACAACAGGAGCCTCTCTGTAGAATAGCAGCTGTAGGATATATCATGTCAAGGTTAATTAATTAAAGATTAAATTCAAAACAATCTGGCATTTTGTTCCTTACTATTCTTAGTGCTATAGCAGCAGCAGTATATAATATGCCGGGTTATTTCATTTATTTCATTCATTGCTGATGACGATGATGATGCACATTGTCTTGTTCTCTTTGCTTTCATTCATGCCTTGGTATGACTGCTCATTGTACACATGCTAAACAAGTGTTTCAAGGGATGCACTGGTGTCGGTACTATCGGCACCCGATACTGCTCATTGTAGTCGTACTCGTACTCGTCAAGCACTTGCCGATACTGCTATTACACAAAACAATGCAAAATCTTGTCACGTTCTGTGGACTTGAAAGCAGCATGGAAAAAAGTGCATTGAGAAGGTTGCAGTTGAGAGAGCAGGTTGCTCAATTGCCATCGGAAGACTTGTGGTCAGGACAAGGGGGCGTTTGTTCTGAAAAGCTTGAGAGCCAATCTGCCCTACAGAGTAAAAAGGCAGTGACTGCAGTGCGCATAGCTCTGAGCTGAGTGAAATGATTCTGTTGTCCAGCCTAAGCAGTTTAGATTATTAACATGTGGCTGGTTTCTTACTCAATACCACGTTTGTTGCAGATTGATGCAGTTACTGCATCTTTGCTTTATAGGGCAGCAATGTTCTTCTAAACCATCACCATCACAATATAGTTAGCATATCTCTATATGACGATATTGTGTCCTTTTGGAGGCATAATATACAAAACTTCTTCCCCTTGTTCTTTTCCTCTGGTCAGCTCAGTGTGCCCAAGGAGACTGGACACCAGTGGCTTTAATCTGTGTGGTGCTGCTGTGATAAAAATAGCCGCCCGTGACAGTGCCTGAAAGTTCAAGACTGGCATCTCGCTGTGTGCTGCTAATTCTTCTCAGTGCAAGCCAGTTAGGGCCCCGTCAGTCACATTGGCCTCCCAGAGAACATTTGGGTGCTGGCCAAAAAGAAAAAGTAACAATACATTTAGTCACATGCTCACATAATTAGTTATTGATCCAGCCTCGTTCAACTTTTCCATATCTGACCATTTGTTACCTGGATGAACCTGCTGACGTCCATGTTGTTGTCACGGTTCGTAGAGGAAAAAAACAAGTATTTTTCGGTTTGCATCGTGACCCAATGCTCAGACTTGTGGGGTGCCCGTGTAACGGAGGCCAACTAGCAGAGTGAGGTGTGGAACGTTAGTAAACCGCCCTCCCGAAGCCTCAATACAGTGCGGTAGCGTTGGGCTATCGGACCAGTCCTTAAGCTCAGCTCAGCGCACTCGTACTGTGACTCCCATTGCCGAACCGATGTAGAAGACGAGGTGGCAGGCCCCGAGGGGGACGAACTGTGCAGGAACACCTCCATCCCTAGCCTGATTATCATCGACTTTCAAATGTCCTTGAGACTTGGTCTTGGTCTTGGTCAAGAGCATAACAATTAACATTTCCCAACGGCTGAATGGCTGAACCACCTCCCTTGGTTTGCTACTGGTTGTTTGCTTCCCGAAAAAGTGGGAGGAGTTCTCGATTTTTCTGGAGCTCAGAATCGTGTTTGTATTGTCCTTGGCCTGACTAGAGGCAACGCTGAAGGAGCTGTCACTAGGAGGGCACAGCCTGGCTACTCCGTCACACCCGTTCTGGAATAGTTGCGGAACATGCATCGGCACGGTTCTCTGTCGGCCTTCAGAGACCCTTTGTGTGCTGGCCTGGCCGATGCTGCCAAAAAGAAAACGTCTTCAGGGGAGTAAAATTATGCATATCTCACCTCCAGGGCTCCAACTTTTCTCATCGCCAGCCAAAATGAATTGTAGATGTTAATCTCGCCAGTTAAATACACCTTCACTAATGGGTCAAAGTGGCTAGTAAGTGAGTTGGTCTTTTCTACCAGACAAACTGAATTTTCACCAGAATTTGGCCGGTTGGCTGGTGTTAATTTGGAGCCCTGGTGCCAACCATGTAATTACATTACGTTTAGCTGATGCTTTTATCCAAACTGACTTCCAGATGTGGCATGTTATTGGTTAGAGTCCATGCAGCAGTGTGGGAAATAGATGCCTTGCTCAAGGGCACTTCAGCCATAGAGGAAGGTATTGGTAAGGGTGGGGATTTGAACCTGCAACCCTGTGATCTCCAGTCCACCTTCCTAAACATTGCGCCACGGCTGCCGTAACCCTCTGGTTTGATTTGTATCCAGGAAGTGGCTCTTCCTTTAAGGCCATTTCTCTGTGGCCTCTCCAGGCCAAACTAAACTCCACAGCCAGGCCCATAGAGGTTGCCAAGACACGTGAACAAATGTGTCGGCATCGCCTTTTGCCCCATAATTGGCAAATCAAATTCTACAGCTTGTCAGATAGTAGCCTGAGTCTGCCAATCCTAGTCGTGTAAACAACCGGAAACAGCCCTTAAAGTAAAGTTGGTGAGGGAGGGCAGTGACGTCACCATGGCAATCTCTATTGCCTGTGGCGCTGTTCACCACATAGTCAAAAGAGGAACAGCACCAACTGTGTAGGCATGATTAGAGAAGAGAGAGAAACACACACACCATGCAGTGCTGTAATCTGTACCAGTGAGGGAGTGCGTGCCTGTGATTAGCAAGGACAGGTTCACACACACTGACTTAGGTTAAATTCTTTGGCCTGTGCCAGTGAGGGAAGAGCGCAATGAGATAGTGTGAGGGAGAGAGAGAAGAAGAGAGAGAATACATCCACAGCAGTCCACTTATCATCTTACTTAAAGTGATACTGTCCCATTTTTGGAAGTAAGCTTATTTTACACCTCCCCTTGAGTTAAATAATAGGGTTTTATCGTTCTACTGTACTTTCAACCGTTCTCTGGCTATGGCAGTGCAAATTTGACCTCCATGCTAGCAGTTAACATTGAGTCCTATGAGACCAGCTCGCGGCTAACTGGTCTCATAGGACTCAATGTTAACTGTTAGCTTGGAGGTAAAATGTGCACTGCCATAACTAGATAATGGTTAGAAGTACAGGAGAAAGGTAAGAGCCTATTATTTAACTCAAGGGTATGTGTAAAATAAGCTTATTTCAAAAAATGGGACAGTATCACTTTAAGGGTTCTTTATTCCTGTGTCCTTAGTGTATCTGGTGTTTGTGGTGTCCACAGGTGTGTGCGTTTGCGTGCGTGCGTGTGTGTGTCCCTTTTTACTCCCTCGAAGGTAGTGAATTAGGTGAGAGGTGAGCAGTTGTTAAAGGGCAAGGCCAAGCGTAGCACACACACACACACACACACACACACACACACACACACACACACACACACACACACACACACACACACACACAGGGTCAGAGTCCTCTTCAGGACACTTCAAGAACTACTGACACCCAACCAGCCTATTTATTGTCCTTAATGGGTAGCGTAAAGAGGTCTTGAAACATTCATGGCAGCTGCCCAGGAAACAAGTCTGTGGGTGTATACCATTATGCGACCTTGCGTCCTCCACTTGTGCTTGTGGCCTCACTTTTTGCTGATACCCCGCCTCTGGAGAAAACAAATAAGTTTCCCCGCTGTCAGCCTAGCCAAAACTATTTTTGGGGGACTAAATGAGAAAATGACTTTACAATTGAGCTCTTGCGAGATATTGCAATATAATGCTGTTGTCAGTGATGTCATCATGACATATTACTTCCTGGTACGAGGCCACAAGCACAAGTGCAGGACGCAAGGTCGCATATTGGAATGCACTCTGTGTGAATGCCATTATCCAAACTCCTGCACTTCCTCGTGCTTGTGGCCTTGTGATGACATCGTAAGACGTCATTGGCGAAAGGAGTTTAATTAAACATTTAATTTACATTACATTACATTACATTGCATTTGGCAGGCGCTTTATAACCAAAGTGCATAGGAAATATACAGAACAAGTGCAGATGGAATGAGGGTTTTTTTTTTTTTTTTTTTTTTTTTTTTACGAGTACGATTTCACACAAGCCAAATTCAGAGGTCATTTTCTCATTTGCGATGGGGATGTGGAATGAATGTGGAAATGTCCTGGGCTGACAGTAGTGGGGAAACTTTATAATGCCTTGGGCACACCAAGAGCGACCTACGCTAACTGAGCGCCGGAAATCATTACTTCTGTATGGAGGGTGAGCTAACTGGGCGAGCAGAGCGAATTGGCCAGGAGCGAAGCAACCTAAGTGACTTGAGCGAAATTCAACGATTAAACTCGAGCTAATGTTATGGTAATGAACCAGTTGAAATGTTCGAGGGATGCACGATGTATCGGCCAGATGTATGGGTATCGGCCGATACTTCACATTTCTCAACACATCGGACATCGGTCCGATGGATAAAACTGGGCCGATGTTAACGCAGATTTTTTTTTATATATATGTTACGGTTCTAAAAGATTGGACTTGACGGTGACTTTCATTGTTTGTCTTCTAGTTTGTCTCTATTTTTTATCTAATTTTATCACAGGGAGTTAAAAAGTGTTTTTGGAAATAAGAGGACATTCAAAAATTCAGTTTGTTTGCATCATTGTCAGTCTGTATTAAATGTTATCTCTTTAAAAAAAAATAAAAAAACATCAGTATCGGTTAATATCGGTTATCGGCCAAAACCGCAATATCGATATCGGTATCGGCCGAAATTTTTCACATCGTGCATCCCTAGAATGTTCATATCTGCATGTCCCAGGCTGTCAAGCCAAAGCTACTATGTGATCAGCTAAGTCAAACAGGTCAACATCATGTCCAAAGCGAATTCATGGCGAAACTTCTTCTGTGACCTGAGTCAAGTAGGTTGCAGCAGAGTTCACATATGCAAGTCGAGGAAGGGAGTTTGGATAATAACTATGTAACCAGTAGGGATGCACCGATACCGATACTGGCATCCGATACTGCTCATTATACTCGTACTCGTACTCATCAAGCACTTGCCGATACCAGGAACGATACTGCTATTACACAAAACAATGCAAAATCTTGTCACGTTCTGTGGACTTGAAAGCAGCATGGAAAAAAGTGCCACCTCATACATTTACTAACATTTAAATCTACATGGAAATGGACAATGCAAATATCCTGGTGGAATAAAACAAGGCCATGCATTTATTTTCATTGCATTTTGGTGGTAAAAGGTATCGGTATCGGTACTCGGCATCGGCAAATACACACATTAATGTAGTAGTACTTGTATCGGTTTTCAAAAAAGTGGTATCAGTGCATCCCTAGTACCCAGTACGAATTGGCTCTGCCAGTGGGCTCGATTACTGGGATGTTAAATCAAAGTCGAAAAGAAAACATTCTCATATGATCTCAAACTGTGTGCGTATGTGCGCGCGTGCGTGCGTGCATGCATGCATGTGCGCGCGTTTGTGCGTGTTATTGTTGAGACTGAATTATGATCGAGGCGAGCAGGTCTCCACAGCAGTGTGTGTGTGCGCGTGTGTGTGTGTGTGTGTGTGTTGTACTTGAGTGTTTTAGCTGAGTCATCAGTAATGCTCCTGTTTCAGCTGCGGGTGAGTGAGGAGTGACATGCTGTTGGGGACACTTCCTGATGAACTGCTAGAAACTAAAGACCTGTGTGTGTGCGCCTGTGTGTTTTTGTGTCTGTGTGTGCCTGTTTCTGTGTGTGCCTGTGTCTGTGTCTGTGTCTGTGTCCGTGCTTATCTCTCTCTCTGTCTGTGCCCATGTTTTCTGAACGTCCCTTTTCTTTTTTTCCATTTCCCCCCCCCCCCTCTCTCTCTCTCTCTCTCTCTCTCTCTCTCTCTCTCCCTCTCTCTCTCTCTCTCTCTCTCTCTCTCTCTCTCTCTCTCTCTCTCTCTCTGTCTCTCTGTCTCTCTGTCTCTCTGTCTCTCTCTCTGCTCTCTCTCTCTCTCTCTCTCTCTCTCCTTCCCTCCCTCTCTCCTCTAGGCACTAAGGATGTGGTGGTGAAGGCCCAGGTCTTGGCTGGGGGCAGAGGGAAGGGCACCTTCGAGGGCGGGCTGAAGGGAGGCGTGAGGATCGTGTACTCGTGAGTGGCCGCCTGCATGTGTGGATTTGCCCTCATCATCTTACTTGTTGATTTGTTTGTTTGTTTGTTTCTCAACCCCTGTTATTAGTAACTCTCCCTGCCTGCATCCACAAGAAGATCTGTGACAATAAAGCACTCCTCTACTCTACTCTCTTTCTCGCTCTCTCACTCTCCCTCTCCCTCATCATATCTCTCTCTCTCTCTCTCTCTCTCTCTCTCTCTCTCTCTCTCTCTCTCTCTCCCTCTCTCTCTCTCTCTCTCTCTCTCTCTCTCTCTCTCTCTCTCTCTCTCTCTCTCCTCTCTCCCCCCCCTCTCTCTCCCCCTCTCTCCTAAACATCTCTCTTGTGTCTGTCTATCCCAAGTCCTGAGGAGGCTCGTGACATCTCTCTCTCTCTCCTCTCCTCTCTCTCTCTCTCTCTCTCTCTCTCTCTCTCTCTCTCTCTCTCTCTCTCTCTCTCTCTCTCTCTCTCTCTCTCTCTCTCTCTCTCTCTCTCTCTCTCCTAAACACCTCTCTTGTGTCTGTCTGTCCCCAGTCCTGAGGAGGCTCGTGACATCTCGTCCCAGATGATTGGTAAGAAGCTGTACACCAAGCAGACGGGGGAGGCGGGACGCATCTGCAACCAGGTCTTCATCTGTGAACGCCGCTACCCACGCAAGGAGTACTACTTCGCCATCACCATGGAGAGGTCTTTCCAGGTAGGGAAGGGGGCGGTGTGTGTGGGTGTGGGTGTTATTTGTGTGTGTGTGTGTGTGTGTGTGTGTGTGTGTGTGTTGTGTGTGTGTGTGTGTTATTTGTGTGTGTGTGTGTGGGTGTGTGTGTGTGAGCGCCGCTAGCCACGCGCTGCTAGCCACCGATTTTATATATATATATACGTGTATATTTTTTTTAATCATGTAGTGTACCTCTAACCTCAGAAGATGAGGTGCTAAAGCAAGATGAGTGTATAGCTTTGTACATGGAGGTATGTCAAGCAAATAGAAACTCAGTTACTGAGCTTTTTCGGGGACTTAAATGCAAACAATTGATATAGAAGGGGCGAACAATAGAATATAGCCTATGATGCGTATGTCACACCAAGGAATAACCTGCCAGCCAAATTGGCTAGTGACAATGAAAGCATTACTAGCCACTGTCAAGTTTTACCAGCATTTGGCCGGTTTCCTGGTGCCAGTGTCAAGCCCTGCTCAGTACAAGTCATAAAGGCTTGTCCAGGCCTCTCCACTTCCCTCCCGGTCCCTGCCTGCCTGCCTGTCTGCCTGTCTGCCTGTCTGTCTGCCACTCCTTACTGTCTATCCGTTCATTTCAAATAGATTCAAGTTTAATTTTTCACTAGGGACCATGTACAATTGAAGCATAGATGTTGCCATTTCAGGCAGTGTCCCAGAGCTAGCCTCAGGCTAATTTATGTTGGCAGTTCCTGGCAGGACATAAAGCATCAAAACATATGGACATGCACATTAATACAGTAAACAAGTAACACACACACACACACACACACACACACACACACACACACACACACACACACACACACACACACGCACACTCACCATTAAAACAATCTTTCAATGGTAACACTGACTGTTTTTCAGTAAACATTTCAGCTGTGACTTAAAGCTCCTTATGGTTGAGACGGCTCCTTGAGTCACCTGGTAGATGTTTATAAACGGCTTTGCTCTGTTATCACAGAGGAGCACGCTGTCTCCATAATTCAGCTGACAGGGAGAGAGAAGGGTGGGAGGAAAACAAAGTCTGGAAGTCTGGAACTCTGACAATGCTCTCTGCTTGTCGAGGCACGACCGAAAAGTGCTGCTCGTCTTACCAGGCAGGCGTGTCTGTCTGTCTGTCTATGCCAGCGGTTCTCAACCTTTTTTAAACAACCTCATCATACAAGCCCATCATGAGCCTGCCAAACGCCCTCTTGACGTCATAATAAGCCTGCCGGCCGTCAACGCCCCCCTGACCTCATCATAAGCCTCCCAACGCCCTCTTGACCTCATCATAAGCCCCCCAACTCCTCCTTCACCTCATCAGAAGCCTCCCAACGTCCCCCTTAATACTAAAAGATCAAATTGAATAATGCCCCCCAATGGCAACTGAGCACCACCCCTTCTAAGCTGTATCTTTCTTAAGGCCCCCATGGGGCTCCCCAACGCCCCCTAGGGGACTGTAGAGCCCCCGTTGAGAAACACTAAGCTATGCCTGCCCGGCAGTTTCCACAGTGTTCCAGTTAGGGCAAAGAGGAGGAGGCCTGGGGTGAGTAATCTACTACCACTACCCCTTTCTCGTACAGGGGAGAGGGCAGGAGACTTCTCAAGAGGAGGAGGCCTACAAGAGGAGGAGTAATCTACCACCACTACCCCTTTCTCGTACAGGGTGTCACGTAGGAAAGGAGACTTCTCAAGAGATGCGTGCGTGCATGTACAATGTGTCATTTACTGTAGGACGGGGGACAGGACAAGAGAATTCGGTGTGTGTGTGTGTGTGTGTGTGTGTGTGTGTGCGTCTCTGTGTGTGTGTGTGTGTGTGTGTGTGTGTGTGTGTGTGTGTGTGTGTGTGTGTGTGTGTGTGTGTGTGTGTGTGTGTGTGTGTGTGTGTGTGTGTGTGTGTGTGTGTGTGTGTGTGTGTGTGTGTCATCTTTTCTCTAGAACAGGAGCAGGGCAGGAGACTTCTTGGCTATCTCTCCCTGCATGGACAGGAAACACAGTCTAGGGTAGAGGAGTACGGGGCGCCTGCATGTGTGCGTGCGTGCGTTCGTGTGTGTGTGTGAGCATGCACCTGTGCTATGAACTATCGCATGGAGACAGAGAGATCAGAAGATGACTTCCACATGTACCTGCAGAAGAGAGTAAACTTCATTAATTAATCCCCAAAAGGAAATTAAGGTACCTTGCTGACACGCAAAAAAGTGTTGCGGGCAAAAACGAAGTGGTAGCATACTAGCAACAACAGACACACACACACTCTTTCCATGGCCTGATAAAACACTAACCCACTCTTATAAAAATCTTCTTGATTTCTGCGGTCTGTAAACATCGTAAAATCTTCAGATGTGTCTGTGTTTGACGTCTTCTCTAAGCCATAAACGCCTCTGATGTTTTCCAAGATGTAGAAGGTGTTTATATCTTAAAAGATGGCGTGTGTTTTCAGCTTGTTCCCAGAGATAAGAGAGGAGGTGGCGGGGAGATCATGCAAACATTAAAAGTCAAGATACAGCAGTTGCTATGAAAAGTCTACACACACCCCTGTTCAAATTTCACGTTTTTGTGATGTAAAAAGAAATGACAGACAAATAATATCACAACTTTCCCACCTTTAACCTAAAGTGTACTTTTAATTTGTAATGCGATTAAGAAACAAACTCAAAGCTTTAAAGGGGAAACATAGAAAATGTGAAAAATGTGCGTGTCTAGATTTTTTATAGGCACTGACTGTAGCTTCAAAACACTGTCTTCTGGAGACTGAGAAATCAATTTAGCATCTTAGAAGAGATGCAAGATGGACCACATGGACAAATAATGGTGGAAAACAGACCAAAGAAAAGATACTTATTGATATTCCCTCCATGGCTTAGTATTTGTCAAAGTGGGAAACTTTTCTTTTCTATTAGCTGCGGTCACCTTGTGGTGTCTAGTTATCCCCAAGGGAGTTCTGTAGCGGTGGTGGAGACCTGAGGTCACAGACTAACTAACTGCTGATGATGTCTGGAG
>NC_085868.1:52534809-52559809 GCF_034702125.1 Engraulis encrasicolus | reverse complement strand
CCAAGGTTTGGATTGGTGTCGACAAAACGAAGGTTATGTATATAACCACGGTTCTATGAGTTCCGGATGACCGCCAGAGGCGGTGCTTTCAGCACTGAATATTCATCTTACGGATCAGCAGGTCGAGAATTAATATCAACAAAGTAACACGTGACCTGGGTGACGTCACCCGGTGACCCCCGTGTCAGGGGTTAAGACACCGGTGAACCCAGGAAGCGACGTCTTGGCAAATCTTCTCGAACACACTCCGAGTGACTGCCAAGCTCTGGCGGTCATCCGGAACTCATAGAACCGTGGTTATATACATAACCTTCGTTCTATTTCGTTCCTTCTGACCGCCAGAGGCGGTGCTTTCAGCACTGGATGACCAATACCAACAAAGTCATGAGGAGTGCCTACCCGTCGTCAGTACTACTGAGACGGCCTGAAGCCACCGCCAGCACCACAGTAACATGTGGGGCAACAGTAAGAAAACCAGGCAATGGTGCAGCCTGATGCCGAGGAGGCCGTGCCGTACACGTCCTAGCACGTACCAACGGCCACATGGAAGCCAGTGTAACCTGGCCCAAAGGATCCACGAGCTCCCTGAGTGAGAACCACAGGGGGCAGCAAGTAAGCAGTTAGCATAGCAGTTGACGGGGACACCTGTGCCACCCCGTAGCGGTACCATACCACCCGGTGCCACAAACGGGAGGAGCCACAATGGAAGAGGCGAACCACGGAAAAGGTCAACAACAGGGCACTGGACGCCCATAAGGAAGTTGCTCCCATGCCCATCAGACAAGTGTCGGCCTCTGAAAGCAGCCGCTGTAACAGGCCCAGAGAGGGCAAGGACTCAAGGCGGCGCACATGATAGATGAGCCGCCCGCTCCACACAAGACCGCAAGACAGGCCAGAGAGCGTCTGAGGGCAATCAGGATGGCCAGTCCCTACATTCATCCAAGGTACGGCCATCATCAGGGGGCCCACAGGTCGCAGGCAGTGTTGGACTGCCACCGCAGACCAACCGTCCAGGGCAGCAGCAGTGGGCACGACCGCACCGCGCAAGGGCAGCAGCAGTGGGCACGACCGCACCGCGCAAGGGCAGCAGCAGTGGGCATGACTCCACGGCGCAAGGGCAGAGCGGAACAGACGCGAGTTCCACCTCCAGAGTCGAAGGCGGACATGGTAGCCAGACGCAATGTAGAGCAGTCAGCGACAGTAGGACCTGGCAGGGGCCATAACGGCATATCCAACCCAAAGAGGCCTCAGCAAGCGGAGGCCAAGAGGGACAACGTGGGATGCAGAGGTCGGCATGCCCAACACCTGGAAGGGGCGGAGAGCAAGGAAGGAGAGCCTCCACTTCCAATGCCCGCAAGTACGCTGGTCACAAGCAGAAACCGACGCCTAGAGACACCAGGCCGGGGGTCTGCATGTCGAGAACAGGACAAAGCGCACCAGGTCGAGAACAACAGCGTGAGCGAAACAAAACCACATGCAGCACCGGCTGCACGGCCGGTGCGACACAAAAGCCGCGTCATGGCTTGCCCAAAGCGGACGGACCAAAAGGGACATTTAGGGGCCGCCGGAAGAGAGCAGACTGCTTCCAGCAAGGCCCCGACAAGGGTGTCGCGCAAGCCAAACCAATCACCGTACCACGGCCAAGGTTTGTGTGACTCTGCCCCGGCACTCAGGCCAGACAGGCGAATGCCAGCAACCAGGAGTCAAAGAGAACTCACAGGGGGCGTCCCAAAACGGTCCATGGGGGCCGAGAGAAGGCCACCAAGACATGGGACATCAAGAACCCCATGCACGTCGTACGCAGCGCTGCATCATAGACCTCGCAGACGAGCTCATCTGCGACGTGTCTAAGTGGCCAGGGCAGTGCACCCCACCAGATCAACGCCCTGACCGGCAAGGCAAGGAGGGCGGTCAGAAGTGGTTCAATACCCGGCAGGGCCATAGATGGAGGCCTCCTGCAGCCCGGCCAATGCCTGATCGTCGACCCATCGCGCACAGCGTCACGGTCGGCCAAACACCAGTAAAGGCCACATAGGGGCCATGGGTATAGACAGGCGGGACAGGCAGGGTAACCAGTAGTAGGTACAGCCACTGCAGCAGAGACGCGTAAACAGTCCAAGCGTCAACAAGCCGGCCCCAGCGGGAAAGGTGCGCGACACAGGGCGCAGATGCCCATGACAAGCCAACTGCGATGCTCCTGCAGCAGACAGCAGAGCATGAACCAGCCAGATGCAGAATCCACAGTCGTAGGGGCGTGTACGCCCACCGGTGCCCAGAGCACTCATGTGAGACCATCCATAGCGAGGCCAACAGAGCGAACAGTCGTAAGCCACCGAAAACTCGAAGGGAGAGCCCGGAGTGGGGTCACTCCCGTACAGTAGTAGCAGTCAGAGTGGCATCCTGACCCCCGGATATACCACACATGAAGTGGGGAAACATGAAGAACAATGGGAGAAGGAGCGGTAACGCTCCAACATACCAGTAGCAGCCGCAGCTGCAGTGGTGCCGGCACCAATGGCACTCTTAAGTAGCCCATGGCAAGTCCACGCATAGCCCAAGAGCTCGGGGGGACGACGTGCAGCAGTCGACCTACGCGCCACAGTCGAGGACAATGAAGGAAGCACCTGGGTCCTGTACCCAGGGCAGCAATGCCGACATACACGTGCACCGGTCACAGAGGCTTAAGCCCAACGGCACACTCCGCGAGCCAAGGGGCAAAAGAGTCCCAGGCTCAACCAGGCCAGGAGGACGACGACATGCCAGACGTACGACAGTGGGCAAAGGCGGACAACAGGACGCAGAGCATATCTTGCATACCGAAGCCACAGCAGAAGAGGCGAAGGCACCAACTGTACTCACAACGGTCCACGGTGAAGACGGCCAAGGCCAACAGACTCCAGACAGTCCCGCAGGAGTGCCAAAGAGCATAAAACAGGGTATGGTGTGAAACCACTCACCCAGAGCAGCAGCAGTCGTACAGGCGGAAACGCCAACGGTGCATGCAAGGAGCTGACTGGTGGAGACACCCACGGTCAGCCAAACCCAGGAGAACGACTAGAACCAGTCGTGAGGTAGGGAAAAGCAAGCTACACAGAGGGGCATGAAGCTGAGCAACACGCGCAACTGTAGTAGTCATGGCGATTGAGGTGCTCCGGGCGTCCACAAGAAGCCAATGGATGAAACAGCCGACAGCAGGCGGTATCCAGGAGAGCGACAGACAGTCGCAGGACGCTGAATGGTAGAGACCAGCAGAGGAGCGGGGAGCACACATGCGGTCTCATGCAAGTCATGCAGCTATGCAAGAGAGCAAGTATGCAAGCATGCGAAGCAACCGAGCAAGCCATGTAAACCGGAATGGCAGGGTGCGTACGGCCCAGCGGCACGCCGTGGCAGCTGTAGTAGTCATGGCATCAACAAGCATGTCACAGGGTGGAGGCCACCTGTGGCCAGAAACCCACTCTGTAGCAGTAGCAGGTACGGCACTCACATGTAGCCATCGGGCGAAAAACACCCATGGCCAACTCACCCAGAAAGGGCCCAGTGCCAATGCAATGCAACAAGCAATGCAACTGGGCTGTGACGGCGTCACCTGAACAGAGGGCATGGTGCGGGCATCGGCGGCAGGCGACAGCTGTGGCGGCGGTGGGCGACAGTCGTGGCGGCGGTGGGCGACAGCCGTGGCGGCAGCGTGCGACCGTCCGGGTCGCTAGCAGGCAGGGCACATTTGAAAACACGGTCACCGTGTGTCAGAGGCTGCAGGTCGGCAAAACAGGGCCGACAACTCCACCAGTGGCCAGCGGAACTGTAGGCCGAGGGCCAAATCGCGTCAGCCCGGCCGTAAGTGCTCTCGCACGCAGACCTGAGCAAGCAGCACAGGCCACATCTGTCAACCTCAGCCGCAGGCATCTCAGCTCCAGGCAGGAGAGGCACCAGTCCCAGGGGCCTAGACGACAATGCATCAGTCAGGCAGGCAGGCACACAGGGCGAGGACACCCCAGTGGTAGCCGAGAGGGAAGCCAGCAGTCGGACAGTCAGGGCCGACAGGTAAACAAGGCAATACACACAGCAGGCGAAGACACCCCAGTGGTAGCCGATGCAAGAGCTCCAGGCCAACTGGTGAATACCACACAGAAGGGGCTGGGACACCCAATGGCAGCCAAGAAGAAACCCAGTAATCAGGCAAGATGAGGGTCCCGTGTCGGGAAGCGAACACTGCAACACACAGAAGGGAACAAACAAACAACACATACCCACAGGGCGAGGGCACCCCAATAGTAGGTAAAAAGTTGGCAGCAGGTAGGAGATGACACTACAATGTCCAGCAAATACTGCGAATATAAAACACAAGGGGCGAGGACGCCCCAAGTGTAGCCAACAGGAGCCAGCAGCCAGGCGGCAACACCAAGCTGACAAGCAAATAATAATGGACATTAACATTTTGGATTCGGCCTATTTTGGACACCAGATGGAAATTAGCCCTCGGGCTACAATCTGCCATATTTACATATATGTACATGTATGTATACGTTCATTCATGTGCAATGTCCTGAAGAAATAAAGTAAAGTAAAGTACATTACATTGCAATGTAGTCGGTAGGCGCTGTACACCCAGTGACTCACCATAGAGGACATACCATAAGCACAGCCAATATCATGGGCAGACAGGAGTAGCACAGTGATAGAAATGCAAGGCAAATATACACTTCTGGGGCGAAGACACCCCAGGTGAAAACAGACAATAATAAACCAGTGTACAGGAGCATTTATCCCATTTGGGCTAGTGAATCACATTGAATTACACACACTAGTCCGTAGCAGTGGGCTGCCTGCTGAATGGTGCCCGGGGATGCCTCGCTCAAGGGCATTTCAGCTGCGGTCCAGTCGGGCCTGAGCCACGACTGCCCCCTGAAGAACACAACCCGGCAGGAATAACAACCGGGGTGAGCAGAGTGCAGCCAGAGAGAGAGAGATTGTATTGTAGATTGAATCTCTGGAGCAGCGTGACGCCAACGGTGCAAGGGCACAGCGAAACACACTGGCCCGTGGAGCAACCGTACAGACAGGCTACACTGTACAAACAATGAAGCCGTAACGTAAATACAGGCACGCGAACCCAAGTAACCGAGCTCGCGTCGAGTGTCACAACAATCGCCCAGTAATAGTAACATTCCGCGGCGAGAAACACCGCGAAAATAAATCGAAACAGTAAATGACAGTCCACTTACCCAAACGATGGCCAACATAGGCAGGCAGGCGTTAATACCTAATCCCAACTCGAAAGCGTATCACGCCACGAGACCGCTCGTCAAATCCAGTTGCGGGAAACACTACTGAAGATAACGCGGTAGCAGTTAATACATGATCAGAAAACGGCCTACCTTCCACGGGAAAGGACAAGTTTAGCCTCCAGTCGGCGAGAACAGTGCCTCGAGCCAGGGGCTAGGCAGGCTAGGTAGCCTAGCCAGCCCTCCTCCACCGAGCGAATAACACTCAGTCGGAGTCGGACACATCGTAAATGTGAAAGAGATACTCAAAGGAAAAAGCGACCAACGCCGTTTCATGGGGGGTGGAAAACCCACAGCCCCAACCCTATGGGTGCGAAACGAACAAAGCGTCAGGTCAATCCCAAAATCTCAAACGATCAACTCGAAACCTGCAATCGAGAAGATGAAAGACGTCGCTTCCTGGGTTCACCGGTGTCTTAACCCCTGACACGGGGGTCACCGGGTGACGTCACCCAGGTCACGTGTTACTTTGTTGATATTAATTCTCGACCTGCTGATCCGTAAGATGAATATTCAGTGCTGAAAGCACCGCCTCTGGCGGTCAGAAGGAACGAAATAGAACACTAATTTCAAGCCCAGTGATTATTTTTTGACTCTCCATGCCCCAGGAAATAGAGGGCGTGACTTGGGTGCCCCATAGAATTCAACTTCTGTCATCAGTGACATCTTACGTCATCACAAGGCCACAAGTACAAGGGAGGATGCGAGTCATGATAATGGAACTAACCCACTGCCTTGGTGGCAACAGGTGCAAGAGGTCTGCGTGTGAGTCTGCCCACGTGCAGATGTGAACATGTGTGAGAGAGGGTGAGATGGAGGTTGATACATGACATGTATGTTTACTGACATTGGAGAGGAAGAAGAGGAGATGGAGGGAGGGTATTAGTCAGCTCTGCCCCAGTTGGAGAGTAGAGGGGTGTGTCGGATTAAATTGGGCCCATGTTAACTGGGGATCTGTTCACCTCAGTTGGTTGAAGCACGGGGTGCATCCTAAATTCAATCTAAAATAGGACACTGCACTAAAAAATGAAACTTACCGACCAAGAATCCCATCGCATGCTCTTGTTTTAGTATGTTGTTATGGGACTATATTACCCAGGCGGAGTGATCTACGCTTGTCTAAATTATGGCCACCTCAGTTAAAATGACTCCCATTGCAATTGGACACAGGGCTTCGAACCGGTTCAAGGAATAAAAAACGAAAACGGGAACGAACGGAATTTTACGCAATTTTATGAGGAGCAGAAACAGAAACGAAAACGAAATGGTCTTCAACTGTTCCTGAACAGAAACGTTATTCTGAAATCCACAAAACCGGTTAATAACGGTTTATTTCGTTCTCTATATATTTTATAAAAGTTCACAAAAGCATACCCTGAAGCATACATTGAAGTGTTTGTGCTGTAGAGTTACACAGGAAATTGGAGTTATTTGTCAGCAACAGATCAGCTACACCATATCTACACCATGCAAGGTTAGGAATTATAGCGCAAGATCTCCATATGGATAAAACTTACAGCCAGGTAAGGAGTTTAGCACGTATCCAGAATGTGAGATCTGAATGTTTTTGGATGCCGCCTGTGATTTAGCCTATTATTTTGGGGATAGAGTAGCTACTGTGTAAATCGAGGGCAAATACTAATGGGTACGCCTATTCTAGGTATAAGATACAGTCCATAAAAATAAACTTGATAGGCCCGCAAAACACTTCCGGGAACGATAAGAACGAACGATAGTTTGCGTTCCGAACCGGTTCAGGAACGAAATTTTGGTGCCGGAACGAATTCAGGAACGAAAACGTTAAATAAAGGCCTACCTGAACCGTTCGGAACGGAACGATTGAAAAATAATTTAATTTTCAAGCCCTGAATCGGACACAGGTGATGCACACTTCTACTTTCAATGTTACTGCAGGAATTAAAACGAATCATCTGACACAGTGATTGTTCAACACCACACCACCATCTCTGTTCACCCTATACAGTATATAAAGATATTATATTGCCCTGACTGTATTAAAAAGAGATTTAAGCTTTAAATCTGTGGACCTGTAGATTTGTTTGTCTTGTACGGTACTGTTGTTCCTGGAGCTTGTTTATGTAGGTTATGTCAATGGCTGAGTTGACTTGTATAAAACACATTTATTAGGCCAGTGCTCGAGTACAGTATTTGGCAAGGTGATTTGAATAGTGGATCATATAAATTTGTATATTGTTAAAACACATTGAAGAAGCCTAATTAGAATGAATTCTGGAAATAAACAACTAAAAATCTTACACAGTGTACCTCGGCACTGTCATAGCAATGTTGTTATGATGTAGTTGAGTATTTTCAGCAAGTAGCCTAGTGAATAGGCCTGCTGGAGACCCAATCTGCAGTAAGAGGCTATATTGAAATATATTTACACTTTTACAATTAAAATGTAAAATTTTTCAAATGACCATAACCTTGAACCAATTTAGACCTGCAATCAGGTGATCGGCAGTTTTCTGTTCTGACCAAATGTTTGTCATAAAGAATTGGGATACATAACACAATGAAGGAGAATCAGTCACTTGGAGCCAATGAAAAAGTTTTATTTCAATCAAACCCATTCAACACTTCAGAATTATATCAAAAAGGTTATATTTTCTTTAACAATTTATCTCTTACGTCATTTTGTATGGTATAGCAATTACAACAGTAACAGATTTTAGTAGAAAGCTTCACTCATAATCACAATCACAAGCAAATTCATAAGCATATACAGAGTGCCACATGTTGTTAAGTACTGTATGTGTATTGTGTTAAAATCACACGGCGTATATATCCACCCAATGACACTGCACTGGTAACAAATATTACCACTTCCAATTAAAACATACATTTTTTTCTTATTCATTCGTTTTCCTATCCCCTTTAATTCCGGTTAATTAATGTCTTCTTTATTCCTTGATCCTTTCCCCTTTTTCATTGCGATGACTTATAGGCCTACTTTTATTTATGTGACGCCCATTGAACTGCAGCTGTGTAAGAAATCTGTGCTTGCGTGCGTACGTGTGTGTGCCTGCATGCGTTCCCGTGTGCATGCTCAAATGCTCGTGAATTAAAAAGAGCAAAACATTAAGACGTAATCTGTTGTATGACCACAGAGCAGTTGTCTGATTCAAAGTTAACTATCATATAGAGGGGCTTGATGGGCAATGGGGAGGTGTACGTGTACAGGTGTGTGAGTATGTCAGAGGAAACACTGTAGAACGACACTGTGTCGGCCTCTGCATCAACATACACCCCTACCCTTCGGGATCCGGTGCAGGGTATGTCAATGTGGAACCTGTCCTCGTTACATGAGAATTTGTATCTGAGTTCATCGCATTGCAGATATAATATCTTCGAGTTCTGATCAATACTGCTTTTACAGGTTACCCCTATGTCAATGAAGTGCCCAATCCATTCCAACTCAAAGTAGTGACGTCCAGTAAGAGGTTCCACAGTAGAAACGCCGACTTGGCGTGTGTATCTCCCTGGGTTGGGAGGATATGGCTCGTAATGGTCCATGTTCACAAACTTCACCGTCTTGTTGTCATCGGAGAGCATGATATGCCGGTTGGCTGTGCTTTGGTCAAATGTGAGGTCACAGGAATCTACAGGCAAAACCAGAAAGCAACACAACATCAGGTTATATTCTGTCTAAATAAATACTTGATGATACAGAAAAAAATCTTCCCACATGTTTTTTTCCCCTGAGAACTAAAAAATAATGTGTGTGTGTGTGTGTTTCAGTTGTGTGAATTTGCAACTGAAAGGTCTAGCTCTATTTTCATGATTTTGCAACCTTAATGGAATGAAGTCATAACGGTAAACCCTTCCACCCTCCTTTTTACCCCATACCTGTACCCCACACTTCATTTTCAATTTCAATACTTGCACGAAACTCCGCATTGAGTCAATTGAAATTCACTGTAATGCAATAATATGAACACTAGGTGGTGGTGTTCTATGTACTCTCAATGGGTGATGTAGCTTAAATTCAAAGAAATTCAACGTAATGACACCACCTAGTGTTTGTATTATGGCATTACTTTGAATTTCAATTTCATTCATTCAATTCGGAATTTCGTATAAGCCTGATACACGCATGTAGAGCAATAAATGTCAGACAGAAACTCACATATTTTCTGGATGTTCACAACGTGTGGTTTCATGAGGACAGCGTTGCGATACCAGCGAACAGATGCTCCTGGGTAATCTGGGTCTGAAATGTAACTAATGACTTGGTGCTTAGTGGGTGCATAGTTGAAAACATTGACCGAGTTATGTATAGCCTCCTTCACGTGTGGGTTCAGGTACCAGGGAACAGGGTTTTCTAGGTACTGTTTAGGGGTACTGCTAAGGGCACCATCTTTGAAGCCGTCTGCCTCTTGTGAGATTCTTTTCAGGTATGGTTCCTCATAGCTCAGTGAGGTGAAGCTGAAGACGAATGCATCTTTGACGTCTGGATCTGCCAGAAACATGTCAAGCTCACGGCCTGGAGGTTTAAGCTCGTACTGGAGCTTTTTGAGATGCAGCGTTAGAGTGTTGATCTCGGTCTCTTTGTCATCCAGCCACTTCCCCATGTCTCTCCCACTGAATGCAGACTCGTTTCGGGTCTTCAGGAGGTCCCTGAAAACGGCTTCCCCCGTACTCCCTTCTCTTATAGCCGGGATTAGGTCGGCCATTTTCCCTAGCATCTCAGTGGTGAAGATCCTCAAACCACTTTGGAACTGCTCGAGCTTGCTGACGATGTCTTTGGCTTTGATGTCCTCGCTCTTCTCCAGCAGGTCATTGGTCCTAATCTCGGCCTGGTGGAAATCCTCAATCATCTTCTCTGCCTCAGATACAAGCTGCTCTGAGATCATTCTCTTCAGCTTGTCCGGGAAACTGCCAAGTTTGCTGAGAGGATACAACCAGACCGTCAGAGGTACAGCCTTCTCTCCCTTCTCCCCGAGTAGACTGGGCAGCTCTTTGTAGGCCTTCACGGCCTCCTCAAATGTATTGGGGAGATTCTTCAGACCAAAGTCACCATAAAAGCTTCAGCTGAAATTCTTCACCTTCTCCTTGTCTTCATCGGTCATGCTCACGCTTCCTTCCGCACTGACATCAATGAACGGGATCTTGTTGAGCATCACACTCATTTCTACTTTGACATCTTGCTTCTGTGCATCATCACGAGCTGTTTCTTGGAATTCCATCAGTGCATCGGCTCCGTACAGCACCTCTACAACCACATGGGTGGCATCTTGCACGTCTATTGCATCAGGGTTTGGAGCTTCCAGTTCAGATATCATGAGTTCTTTAAACTCGGTGGTCACGTGGTATTTCAGGGTGGTTCTGCACTGACGAGTTGAGGTGGTGTTCTGGTTCAGGTACTTTGTAGATGCGGACACTTCTACCATCCCAGAGAGGACGCTAGCCTTCACGGAGATGCTCACATCTAGAAGATTCATCTTCTCACTGAGTGACTCAGATGTTGACACCTTGAAATTTGTGTTGGGTTGTGGAGTGACATGTGTCTTGTTCTTCATGTCCTCATCCTTCCAAAGAGTTATGCCTAAAATAAAAACACCAGAAAAATGACCAACACTGACAAAGAGTCATTTTTACTTCAGTATCAATGTCAAATAGCATTGGCTTGGCAAAAAAGGTAAGTGTAAGGAGATGTTAGGGCTTTTAGTATGTATTAGAGTAGCGCATGGAAACAGACACTACACTTACACCTACAAAGCGGATTCCAAAAAAGTTGGGACACTTGGTATTTTGTGAATAAAATCAAAATGCTGGCATTTTCAAAACATTCAATATGTTAATAAGGTAGAGCATTGTGTACAGACAACATATCAGTTGTTAAAGCCAAGCAGAATGATTGTTTTGGGGTAATTATGTGATCATTTAAAATTTCACCCTTGCAACAAATTCCAAAAAAGTTGGGACAGGGCCAATAAAATGCTTTTTATGTTGGATAAGACTAAACACAACACAAGGGAGGAGACGTAACATTTAAATACTTTGATGGCGTGATTTCATTTTAAAAATTTATATTTTTATGAACGAGACATGATTTCAGCAGCTCAACTGATAGGTGTGTTCTTCGACTTGTTTACCTTCTTGTTATGCTTAATACGTGGCATATCCTCACTGCAAGAAAACAATTTTGTCACCTGTTTACTCTTATGATGGAACCACACTGTTGGAACATAGTAGAGATTGAAATTTCCCATCATTATGGGGCAATATCTTACGACTGTGCTCCAAAATATAATGCCTTGGTAGCTATGTATGCTGTTTAAAGTCTGAATATATCATTCAGCCCTCATTTTAATGCTCTACATGAGTAAGAAGACCATAACCAAGGCATCTCTGCACCCCTTTACCATCATATATGCAGTCTTTCAGACTGACCACTAAATCAAGCTGAAGTATTCATTTTCTTCATAACCTGGAGGGTGCATGACTCCATGATTTTAAAAAAGAATGAAATATTTTCCATTCTGTAATCAGAGGACAGTTTCACATGTCTCCTAGGTCCATATAGAATGAGCTTTGCCACTTGCGACTCTGTTTAATGTCTGCATCATGTGCCTTAATCAAGTGTTGTATTTATGGTCATTTTTTCAACAGCTGTCATTGTTGGAGTGTCATAGTTGGCTTATTGACAATGGGTATGTCATGATCTCATAACTCGTGCAATGATTTCACAGAACTCTACATTACAGAAATAGGCCTTATATGCCGGCAATTTTGAGAATTCAATCTTTCTGTGTAATAGATCAGTAATTAGTCCCTCAAAATCTTCGCTTCTGAGTGCCACAGCCTTTCTGTGATGGTATTTTATCTGTGCATTCATGTTGGCAGTCAATATAGTTCCTTTCAAAATATTCCTCCTTGTGTTATTTTTAGAATTATTCAACTATTACAAAAAATGTTGGCCCTGTCCCAACTTTTTTGAGATTTGTTGCATGGGTCGAATTTTAAATGACCACATATTTCCCTCAAAACAATGCTTTTGCCTATTTTTAACTGTTCCTATGTTGACTTTGTGCTATTGTTCATCTTGTGCATGGATTGAATGTTTTGAAAATGCCAGCATTTTGATTTTATTCACAAAATACCAAGTGTCCCAACTTTTTTGGAATCCGCTTGTACAATCCATCTGAGGACACCACTTGACTTTTGCACCCCAAAGCTACCAGTTTAATTCTAACTTACCAGAAATAAAACCCCATTAATTTTGAAAATGGGGTTTCATTTCTGGTGATTTAGAATTAAACTGGTGAATTAGCGCCAAAACGTGGCATGGAAATCTACAGGGTATATTGAAGAGTGAAGTGTAGGTCACTAGGTCAACAAACAAGAACAGCTGACCGCAAAGCATCAAGGATATCTGGGCTTCCATAACTCCCATGTACTGTTTCTGCCATTGACTTCAATGTTAAACACATCATGGCAGTTATTAAGACAGAGAGAGTACGGTCCGTGTAACGCTTTGCAGTGCTTTTGTAGCCTGAGTTATCTCTTTACCGTAATATTTTTAATATTTTTAAGATGTTTAGTGACTACGCCACTCTCATTTGTTAGGGTGAGAGAACCCAACCATCAAACACTTGATTTGACTTTCCCCGCAACAGGTTAGTGAATAACAAGAGATACAACTGTCATACAATTCAGAGTTCTTTTTATTTTCTTTCTTTTCGTAATGAATCTCTTCTTTCTTATCGTAATGAATCTCTGTACATAAAGTATGCCTCACGGGCTCAGTCAAATATAAAAATATAGAATATGAACCTTACAGTATTTTATAGGCACGTCATCTCAATATACAAAATGTGCAAATGTGCTAATGGCAATTGGCAATTGCACGAGGGGTAGACCAAATAACAAAAATTGCACGGCAAACAAAATTAGTAAAGCAAATTGTACAAAAGAAAACAAACTGCCAAAAGGGCAAAATTGGTAATGGCCACCAC
This sequence comes from Engraulis encrasicolus, assembly GCF_034702125.1. Taxonomy (NCBI): domain Eukaryota; kingdom Metazoa; phylum Chordata; class Actinopteri; order Clupeiformes; family Engraulidae; genus Engraulis; species Engraulis encrasicolus. The sequence goes on along the minus strand of NC_085868.1, from coordinate 52,546,542 downwards.
ACACACACACACAAGCCTGTTAGACACACGTCTTTGGTCTCCCCCTACAGCAAGTATAGGTTCCAAAAGGAGTCTGAGATTTAAGATACGTCTCCCAGTAATACTTCAGTGTTCATACCCTAATCATATACACAAGCTCCGTCTTGGCGGTTACTAAGTAGAAACTTACACGAGCCCCTTCGTCTCGGATGTTAGAGTGAAACTTACACGAGCCCCTTCGTCTCGGACGTCAAAGTGAAAGGGTTGCACAGGATGAATCACTCACACAATAGGACAAAACAAAACAAAGGTTGGGAAAAGAACAGTGATGCCCCCCTTCTCTAGTGACACTGCATCAGTGTAGTCGAAGGCACCAACTCCTCCTATGTACATTTAACGAGAAAGTTACCATTAGGCACGGCATTTATAAATCGATTAAACAGGAGTTGTGTATTGTGGAAATGCACAACTCCCTACACAAGTCAAGAGCTAAGCGTCGAGACTCTTACAGAAAATGCCGGCATTACCTCTGGTTCTCTCGAAGCGGCATGCAAGCAGTCAACCACACAGGACACAAAGTGGAAGCACATCACCAGCGACACTGTGATAGAGTAACACTACATCAGTCACAACAGAGACTACGTTCGCACACACGAGAGAAGCGTACAGAACGCATCTTTTACCTTGAGTTTGCCCAGCTCAGCACACCATCCCAGAACAGCAGCCGACCCCACGCCAGCCGCCGATGGACAGGGCTACAATTAAGTTAAATGGTGTCAGTAACCAACAACTAAGTACATTACAATGCACCAAAAGAGCAATAAACCAACCGAGAAGGACGCCTACCTTTCCTGTACGATGGCTCAACCACAAACGGAGGGACAGAGAGAGCGGTGTACCCCACGCTACACTCTGCAGCATCAAAAACATAGCGTCTTTGCTAGCTAGTTACCACCGCAATGATATAGGCTATGCTACACACCGGAAGGAAAGGGGAGCGTCGTTACCCCGTCAGAATAAAGGTTCAGGATAACCACCGGTTACACTTTGATCCATTTTCCGAATTTACTTGAAAAATATGAAAAATGGGTTCAAAATTTAAATTTTTAATTTTCCAGACAACTCAGAGAACAGAAAATTGACGTTGTTTTTTCATTTCCTTGTCATTTGTCGGTGGATTTTGCAAGACAAAATATGTGAATTTGAAACCAAAGTAAAATGAGTCAATATTTCAATTTTCAATTTCTGCGTGGTGATTGGACTGAACCATTCGCGCGGGGAACGGGGGATGTAGGCCTAGGTAGGCTATTGGCTCAAGTAGCGCCAGATGTGTTTGCCTATCCTACAAATGAAATGGATGGCAAGTCAGCTTGTGAGACGTAGGCCTACAACTCGGACAGAATGACTTTCAACAACCCGCGTTCACCTCCCCTGCCAACACGCCAGAGACGAACTCAGAACCGTTGGGCACGCACAGCTTACTGTGTAGATCAATGGTCGGCAACTCCGTTTGCATATGGGCCAACTCCCCTAATGTAACCGGTGGTCATGCTGAACCTTTATTCTGACGGGGTAACGACACTCCCCTTTCTTTCCGGTGTGTAGCATAAATCATTGCGGTGGTAGCTAGCTAGCAAAAACGCTGTGTTTTTGATGCTGTGGAGTGTAGCGTTGGCACACCGCTCTCTCTGTCCCTCCGTTTGTGGTTGAGCCATCGTACAGGAAAGGTAGGCGTCCTTCTCGGTTGGTTTATTGCTCTTTTGGTGCATTGTAATGTACTTAGTTTGTTGGTTACTGACACCATTTAACTTAATCGCAGCCCTGTCCATCCGCGGCTGGCGTGGGCCCAGCTGGCGGTCGGCTGCTGTTCTGGAGCTTGTGTGCCGAGCTGGGCAAACTCAAGGTAAAAGATGCGGTCTGTACGTTTCTCTCATGTGTGTGCGAACGTAGTCTCTGTTGTGACTGATGTAATGTTACTCTATCGCAGTGTCGCTGGTGGCGTGCTTCCACTTAGTGTCCTTTGTGGTTGATTGCTTGCGTGCCGCTTCGAGAGAACCAGAGGTAATGCCGGCATTTTCTGTAAGAGTTTCGACGCTTAGCACTTGACTTGTGTAGGGAGTTGTGTGGGGTGGGAGTGGGGGTGCTCCGCAGGTGTGATGGCGGGACTGGCGGCGTGGTGCCTTTGATATCGCGTTGTGGTGTCGCGGTTGCACCTGTGGGAGCGCCCGCATTTCCACAATACACAACTCCTGTTTAATCGATTTATAAATGCCGTTCCTAATGGTAACTTTCTCGTTAAATGTACATAGGAGGAGTTGGTGCCTTCGACTACACTGATGCAGTGTCACTAGAGAAGGGGGGCATCACTGTTCTTTTCCCAACCTGTTTTCTTTTTTTGTTTTTGTTCTCTTGTGTACCTTGTGTAACGTGATTCATGTATGAAACTTAGTGTATTTCTTGGGCTAGTGCAATTATTATTAGTGCAATCCCTGGCAGTATTGCCAATGACCTTTGGAACAGTTTTTGGTTGCTGTAGTGGGAGACCAAACGTAGCATAATCTAACTAACAAGTGTGTGACCAATCCAGACTTTGCCTACGGGCAGTTTTGTGTGTTATTTATTTTATTTCTTTACTAACAGTGTTTGCAGTGCATTGTCTGCTGTTTGGTCCCCTTCTCGTGCAATTGCATAATTCACACATTTTTGTAACTATTGGTAATTGCCTTTAATGCCTTTTTGTATTGCACTTGTTCAGAATTTACATGAAATCCATGACTGAGCCTGAGAGGCAGATATTTTAAATACAGAAAAGAATCACTGAAAGAAAATAAAAAGAACTCTAAATTGTATGACAGTTGTATCTCTTGTTATTCACTAACCTGTTGCGGGGAAAGTCGAATCAAGTGTTTGATGGTTGGGTTCTCTCACCCTAACAAATGAGAGTGGCGTAGTCACTAAAAATCTTAAAAATATTCGGTAAAGAGCTAACGCAGGCCACACTAAGAATTCAGGCAATCGGATTAGGCTGTAGGAAAAAAATCAGTTTCTGCACTTGACAGCAGACTGTGGGCAACATGGCCGTTAGGCTATAACCAAAGAGGGTGGAGTAATAAAGAGGCTTCGAAACCCGCCCACCCAATGCAAAAGTGTGTGCTCAAGTTGGGTCTCCTAAGGGGGCGTTGTCCCCTCCTTCTTCTTCTATTTTTGAGGTGTTTGCACGAGAAGTGAGCTACCGCCATCTATAGTGCAAAGGGGACTCCATTAATTCTCAACCTGAGGACTCCGAAGGTCTCCTAACCGAAGGTCTCCTAAAGGGGCGTTCACCCGACAGATAGTGGATACCAGAAATGAACTAGAATGACTTATCTCTGTCTAGAGTATCTCTGCTATAACGTTGCGCTTCAAACTTTCCACTGGACTGAAATGACGCGCTCGAGCAATAAGGCACTGCGAATTCATGTCGCTTGCTTTGTTTTAATCACCCTTTAGGCTACACCCGTATACATTTCAAGCCTGTCTTATTTTTGTGAAATGTCAAGATAATAATTATTACAAATAGGCTAATATAAGTCTTGCAGATGCAGATGCAGATGCCGTTTAATAGGCCTACTCCACTCACGGACCATTTTGCAGTGTGGTGCCAACTGAGAAATGAGATCACATTGGCTGGGAAATATCCACGCGTAAAATAGGCTAAACAATGTGCAACGTTTAGTTGCAACGTTTAGTGCAACGTTTACTATGCATTAATAGCCAATGCAAATGTAGACAGGATCATATTAAGAGTAGTCAGTGTGGAGTCAATGGGTCTGTGGTGCGCATTAATCAGAGCAGGCATGGTGTGCAAACTATGCGGGTAATTTTCTCCCCCTGTCCATGAAATCACTTTCGTCCCAACGATTGTCGGGGGGTTGCAGGTTGGCCTACAGCGGAGTCAGTTGTCTGTCAGATCTGTAGGCCTACGTCTCAAGCTGACTTGCAATCCATTCATTTGTAGGCATTACGCAAAACATCTGCCGCTACTTGAGCCAATACATCCCCCGGTCCCCGCGCGAATGGTTCAGTCCAACCACCACGCAGAAATTGAAAATTGAAATATTGACTCATTTTACTTTAGTTTCAAATTCACATATTTTCTCTTTCAAAGGCCACCGACAAATTACAATGAAATGAACAAACAACGTAAATTTTCTGTTTTCTGAGTTGTCTGGAAAATTGAAAATTAAAGTTTTGAACTCAATTTTCATCTTTTTCATGTGCATTCCGAAAATGGATCAAAGCACTGCAAAGTGTTACACGGACCGAGTACCAACCAAGTATTGAATGTTGCATGATATGTAGATAGTACCAAATTTCAACTGATTTGATGTGACCTGAATTTTGCTGAAGAAAATTGTGATTTTATCACAATATTCTAATGATGCGAATTCCCCAATTCATGGGTTTTTTGAGCTGGAACCCCAAAATATGCAAAAAATAAACAATTGATTGATTGGAATAGTTAAAAAACTGGACCATGAATCTATAATTCTTGACAGTTTAACATTATTGATGGAATTATGGAAATAAATCAACTTTTTCACACTATTCTAATAAAGTGGCCTGGAGCTGTAGTTTTATGGAGCAAATTAGGAAAGGCACATAACTCCCGCAGCACGGCACCAAGTGATCTCAAATTTGGAAGGTGACTTTGCAGTTGTATTGCGAGTTCAGTGCAAAGTTTCATGCCGTTTGGACATATAATACTGAAGATATTAGTTAAACTAATTTTCAGTCCTGCCCAGGGCTTTGAACCGATATTTTTTTCTAAACGGTTCGTTCCGAGAAGAAACGGAATTATAACGTTTCCGGTTTTGTGGTCCACCATTAAATGGATGTTCCCGAACCGGTTAGAACAACGAAAAAAGTTCCCAGAATGGTTAATTTCATTCCTGTCAGCTGATTACCCATAGGCCTAACTGACGTAACATTCTCATGCACTTTAAATGCGCTTCTCTGCAATATGTCTAACAACGATACATTGAGAACTCGGCCCTTTTGTATGGCAGTGGTTTCTCTTATTTAGGATGTGGAGTGAAGACTTTGTAATCCACCGCTCTCTCTCCATTCAGTCAGCGAATGTCTGATGTCACACAGGACGTGAACTTCAGCCGTCATGGTAACGTGCGCAGGAAAGTAATTAGCGTACTTTTTCTTGTTTGTGGAATGAAATAAAACCGGTATTAACCGGCTACCATTATTCTTCAATTAGTGTTCCTGTTCCAGAACATAAAAAATAATAGCGTTTCCGGTTTCGTTTCTGTTCCCTGTAAAATACAAAAAATTCCCGGTTTTCGTTTCCTTCCTTGAACCGGTTCAAAGCCCTGGTCCTGCCGTGTCAGGAATCAGCAGTACACCCAACATTCTATATTTAATTGTTGAAGCCACTGGCGGCTGACATCGTAACCAGCTGATTGGGCAACCAACTTTCCAAGCACTAAGTGCAACAGACATCTGCTAGGCCTACACATACAGTATATCACGAAAGTGAATACACCCCTCACAGTTTTGCAGATTTTTGAGTATATCTTTTCAGAGGAAAGCATTACAGAAATGTAACTTTGACACAATGATTAGTGACCTTTTAACAACATATTTAACCACTTAAATTTCTTGTTCACTCAGAAAAAAACAAAATACAGCCATTAATGTTTGAACATGTACTCACAAAAGTGAGTACACCCCCAGATTAAAATCCGGTAGAGAAGGGGCTATGTTGGCTCGAATCGTCTCGAAATGAAACAAAATGAAAAGGGATGACAAGGGAGGTCATCAGTGTGCGTTTCAACCTTTCTTTGCATTGAACTTTTAAATTTTGAGTCTGCAACTGGCTTAAATAGATTGGTGTGAGATTTGACTGCAATCCTATGGAGAATATCATGATCTGCTTCAGTAGTCACAGTGCATGTTGACATGCATGTTTTTTTAGGTGTATTTCAGATTGCCAATGTTGACAGCATTCATGCATCCCCAAACCATGTCAGTCCCACTACCATGCTTGGCTTATGAGAGGATACACCATTTTTGTAAAACTCACTTGTTTACCACCACACATGCTTGACACCATCTAAAGCAAATTTGTTTATCTTGGTCTCTTCAGATCACACGACATGGTTCCAGTGATCCATATCCTTCGTCTGTTCATCTCTCTTGAGACCAAGACAAACAAATTTGCTTTAGATGGTGTCAAGCATGTGTGGTGGTAAACAAGTGAGTTTTACAAAAATGGTTTATCCTCTCATAAGCCAAGCATGGTAGTGGGACTGACATGGTTTGGGGATGCATGAATGCTGTCAACATTGGCAATCTGAAATACACCTAAAAGAAACATGCATGTCAACATGCACTGTGACTACTGAAGCAGATCATGATATTCTCCATAGGATTGCATTCAAATCTCACACCAATCTATTTAAGCCAGTTGCAGACTCAAAATTTAAAAGTTCAATGCAAAGAAAGGTTGAAACGCACACTGATGACCTCCCTTGTCATCCCTTTTCATTTTGTTTCATTTCGAGACGATTCGAGCCAACATAGCCCCTTCTCTACCGGATTTTAATCTGGGGGTGTACTCACTTTTGTGAGTACATGTTCAAACATTAATGGCTGTATTTTGTTTTTTTCTGAGTGAACAAGAAATTTAAGCGGTTAAATATGTTGGTAAAAGGTCACTAATCATTGTGTCAAAGTTACATTTCTGTAATGCTTTCCTATGAAAAGATATACTCAAAAATCTGCAAAACTGTGAGGGGTGTATTCACTTTCGTGATATACTGTACCTACAATATACACATCACTTTGAGTAGGCCGTCACATCTGACACAAAGGGCTTAGGGTTTTTTCTGTATCTACTGCAGGCTATATCTAAAAGGCTAATTCAAGAAAGGTCTGTGAGCGTCATAAAGCTGCTACATTTTTCATTTAATGTGTCTGTCCGCTAAACTTGCTCTCTCCCTCTCTCCCTTTCCCTGACGCCATACCTGGCACTTTCAAGATTTCGGCATCTTCCCAACTAGGGTACAACTAGGGTTATGATTTATTTATTTTGCCTATATACAGTTGAGGACAATATTATTAGCCTCCCTCCTGAAATTAGACATTTCTCTTGATTTCTCAGTGAGAATAACCATTATGAACCGTTTCTGTTATTTCCCGGAAACAAATACGCTGATGATGGAGACAATGTCCAATGAGTTGAATTTCGTTACAATGAGTTTAAACAAAAAAAGGGCAAAAATGACAAGGACAAAATGATTAGCCCCCTGATTATTAATAGTCAATATGACGCCATTTATGAATTTTGGCCCATTTCTTCTCTGCAAAGTGTTCTAGCTGGTCCAAATTGCATGGATGCTGAGCATAGACATTTGCCACAGACTCTCAGTGGGATTGAGGACTGGACTATGAGCGGGTCATTCCAGTATCATGGTTTTAGTGTCCTTGAAGAACCTCTGAACTAATTTAAATGTTTACTTTGGGTTACAATGTTGTTGGAGGACCCAGCAATCCAGGGGTCCGTTTCTCGATTCTTGTCGTTGCTAACAGTCTTAAGACCGTCTTACCATTCCTTTGGATTTAGTGGTGAGCGTCGCTGTCGAGAGAGACTTGAGTCGCTCTTACGAAGGACGTTGCTACCGTCGTTAGCAAAGACGCTTTCGAGATACGGACCCCAGATCCAGACCCAGACTCCCTGTGCAGCCTGATCTCCAAAAATTCCGTGCTCCTGGACACGGATGTTAAGGACACGAAATCCGTGTCCAGGAGCACGGATTTTGCCAAAATTCCGTGCTCCTGGACACGGAATTGTTTTCCGTGCTCCTGGACACGGAATTGTTTTCCGTGATGGACACACGGAAGTGCTTTCTATAGGCTATTACCACAGCACTGTGTAACTCTATCATTAGAAAATACATACCAAATGCTAATCCTAAACAAAATAATGCTATAGCAATTTAATTTGTGCCCTGACCAAAACATTCCCTAACCCTAACCTTAACCTGTCATTAAAGACATATTTTTGAGAAATACCTTTTCCAGTTGGTTGCTAGGCTTTCAAATTCGTATAATGAATGAATGAAAACTAGCTGTGCCCAGACCAAAACAATCCCTAACCTTAACCTGTCAGTAGGGGAAAAAAATTGAGAAAAAATATTTGAAATAAGAAAAATCCTGAGAAATAGCCTATAGAGAGAGCACTTCTCTGTGTCTATCACGGAAAACAATTCCGTGTCCAGGAGCACGGAAAACAATTCCGTGTCCAGGAGCACGAAATTTTGGCAAAATCCGTGCTCCTGGACATGGATTTTGTGCCCCTACCATCCGTGTCCAGGAGCACGGATTTTTTGGAGATCATGTTGCCGTGTGTCTGAGTCTAAAAACTTGATGCATTGGACACCTGCCTAGATGATTGCTATTGACCTGGCCTCACCTGGGGCCTCATTTATCAAGCGTTCTTAGGCACAGATCTGTGCGTAAAGCGTGCGTGCGATCATTCCTGAGCAAAGTGTGGGATTTATGAACATGTACTTGAACGTAGAAATGTGCCTAAATCTACGCACACCTCAGACCATCCGTGCGAGTGGAAGAAACGCGAAATTGCAAATAATATTGACTGTGCAAGGTACAGTTTGCTTTGAATGACAATGGAGTATGACATTGTGCTATTTTACAGTGTTTTCGTCCATGTGTGTCTCCTTCTTTTACTTATTTTGAAACACTGTCCTCCTCCTGTCTAAAGTCTCCACTTCTGCCGCGGAATTTTTTCTATCTCCGCACTTCCCGCCAGCGCTTCGACTGGTGCGTGTGTCCGCGTGTGTTCATGTGTGTCCAAACAGGGTGGCGCCTTCGAATTAACATGGCATTTGAATATATTTTAATACCATATATGGTTACTTGGAGGCGTTTCGGGATGCAAATTACCCCGAATGCGCGCGTGCACAGTGATTTGGAAGGTGTGGGATTTATCATGCAGACGTGAGCGTTAGGGTGCATCAGATGCCCCCTATGAAAAGATATTGCCTTGGCCCTATAGTAAAAATGTTCTACACCCAGTAGAAACACACTGTGTAAAATATTTTGAAATTTGGATGAAGTCTACCGGGGCCACCAGCCCCATGAAAATACAAAATAATGGTGATAGTCAGAATCTTGGAATAGAAATGGACATTTTGCTGCATAAAGCTACCCAATAAAAAACATATTGTCTCAGCTCTGTGATAGAAATGTTCTATGCACAGTAAAATCACTCTGTGTAAAATATGTTGAAATTTAGATGAATTCTACCGGGTCCACCAGGCCCATGAAAATACAAAGTAATGGTGATGGTGATGGGCAACCTGGATTCCAAAGCTGAAGTCCAGTGCCACATATTCCAAATGACATACCTAGTTTTACCTTTCCAGTTAGGGCAATTGGACAGGTAAAACCAGGTAATTTGAAATCTGTGGCACTGGATTGTAGCTTTTGAATCTAGGTTTGCCATTGTCTTAAAACAGAGGTGGACAAACCGCGTGACACATTTGCCCCAGCCAATATAATGAACCAGCTGAGCCTAATTACCACTTAAGCCAGGTTGATGAGGTAATTAGTGAGATCACCTGTATTGGGAGCACAAACAGAAGGAATATCTAAGCAGGCTGTGTATTCAGTCGATCCACTTACACAGACTTCAGTCTCAGGACAGACTGATGGTCAAACTGCTATATTTAGGCAAATTTGCTCTTTTGCAACACATTATCAATTCCTAGCTGCCTTGGACCACTGTTAGTATCAAGCAAGAGATTGCAAAGCTGCATGACTGTTATATTTGTGTGTTTCACCTGTGGGCCTACAATTCATGGAGGAACATCTGTACTAAAGCTGTGAATGTTCCTTGGAATGCCTAGGCTACAAAGCAGTCAATACAACTGTATTGAAGAGTGCCATTACTTCTTTATCCCATCGCCTGTGGTAGTATTTCACTTTACTCCATCAGATGAGTACCATAACTTACCTGAGAGACCCCTGGCAATGGACTCTGGACCTGGTGATACCCATGACATACCTAGAAGTCACTTAAGTACAGGATTTGGGAAGCCACTCTTTCCAACATCACATACAGTTCTGTTGTACTCTATTGAACTACTGCAGGGATTTCTTAAAAAAAAAAACACAAGTCATTCCAAGGAGCATTCACAGCTTTAGTACAGATGCTCCACCAGGTATTAACAGCTACCTGTACAATCCTGTAGGCCCACAGGTGAAACACACAAAAGTCATACAACTTCGCAATTTCTTGCTTGATACTGGCAGTGGGTCAGCTGGTTCATTATATTGGCTATATTTGGAATATGTCGCACTGGACTTTGGAATCCAGGTTGCCCATCACTATCACCATTGTTTTGTATTTTCATGGGCCTGGTGGACCCAGTAGAATTAATCTAAATTTCAACACATTTTCCACAGAGTGATTTTACTGTGCATAGAACATTTTTTTTATCACACAGCTGAGACAATATGCAGCAAAATGTCCATTTCTATTCAGGGCTGGACTGGGCGATAAATAGGGCCCGGGCACTTTTGGATTTAAGGGGCCCCCTTCCTTATTATTAGTGCCGGAGAACTGACTCACCGGTGGGCCCCGCACCCTCATGGGCCCCTATTTTCAGTAATGTAAAAAAAAAAAATGGGGGCCCACGAGGGTGCGGGGCTCACCGGGAAATGCCCGCCATGCCAGATGGCCAGTCCAGCCCTGTTTCTATCCAAGATTTTGACTATCACCATTATTTTCTATTTTCATGGGGCTGGTGGCCCCGGTAGACTTCATCCAAATTTCAAAATATTTTACACAGAGTGATTTTACTGACCATAGAACATTTTTATCACAGAGCTGAGACAATATGTTTTTTATTGGGTAGCTTTATGCAGCAAAATGTCCATTTCTATTCCAAGATTCTGACTATCACCATTATTTTGTATTTTCATGGGGCTGGTGGCCCCGGTAGACTTCATCCAAATTTCTAAATATTTTACACAGTGTGTTTTTACTGGGTGTAGAACATTTTTACTATAGGGCCAAGGCAATATCTTTTCATAGGGGGCAACTGATGCACCCTAGTGTGCGTAGGAGCAGCCAACGCACGTTTGATAAATCCCGATTTTTCTGTACTTGCGAACATTCTAAATTTCACTCGTAAGACACAATTTAGAAGACATTCTACGAACTGATGATAAATGAGGCCCCAGGGGCCTCATTTATCAAGCGTTCTTAGGCACAGATCTGTGCGTAAAGCGTGCGTGCGATCATTCCTGAGCAAAGTGTGGGATTTATGAACATGTACTTGAACGTAGAAATGTGCCTAAATCTACGCACACCTCAGACCATGCGTGCGAGTGGAAGAAACACGAAATTGCAAATAATATTGACCGTGCAAGGTACAGTTTGCTTTGAATGACAATGGAGTATGACAGTGTGCTATTTGACAGTGTTTTCGTCCATGTGTGTCTCCTTCTTTTACTTATTTTGAAACACTGTCCTCCTCCTGTCGAAAGCACCTCCACTTCTGCTGCGGAAATGTTTCTATCTCCACACTTCCCGCCAGCGCTTCGACTGGCGCGTGTGTTCATGTGTGTCCAAACAGGGTGGCGCCTTCGAATTAACATGGCATTTGAATATATTTTAATACCATATATGGTTACTTGGAGGCGTTTCGGGATGCAAATTACCCCGAATGCGCG
>NC_085868.1:52506031-52534709 GCF_034702125.1 Engraulis encrasicolus | reverse complement strand
CCCCTTTTTTTTTATGCAAAATGACCATTTTTACATCATCGACATAGGAAGTGTTAAGAGATGAATGTGGATTTCTCCAATCTCAGGGGGAATTGAGAGATTTTTGAAAGACCATTCAAAAGTATGACTGGGTGTCTATCAATGGAAAGCCTAATGCAAAATGGGTGGAGTGTCCCTTTAAAAAGACAATAGTCCTACTATTGAGTACCCACCTGGTATGAATTGGTCGTTGCGTGCATTGTAAAGCGTACCCAGGTGCAGGGGTCTGCTTAGGGCACTGATCATCAGCGGGGAGTCTCCTACTGCCATTGGACACAACAACAGAACAGAGATACACCAGTTACCAGCACCACTGTGGTGTGAACATAAGTGCATAATCATCAACATGAAATAATTATTCATTCCATTGAAGGAATATGAACAAATGTCCCAACCAAGGAATAACTCTTATTACAATATCAATGACAACAAATTAATCTTTTTGGTGTGTGCATGATGTATTCAGTGTTCATTTATTCACAAGTTTGACGTCATTGTCAATACTGTTAAGCTAACACACGGACAGTGCAGAATTCAATCTCCCTCTACTCCCAGCAGTTTGAGTCACACTGGGAAAGTCCCACTGTCATTGTAACACAGATCACAGTGCAGATGCCAAAATTGTATTTATGAATCCCATGCGCGAAGGGGGCAACCAATGATTGTCCTGAAAGTATAGGGATGTGTGACAGTGCCATGCTCAGGGGACCTCCGTCATGGAGCAGGATCACTGACTAATGGCAAAGAAACTCGACACAGAAGAACAATCTCTCGGGGGGAAATGCATTGGCCACGGTGTAGTACGGGGGCGTTGCCTGAGGACACGACTCCCTTGCGCATGGTCATTGGTCAGTGGGTGCGATGGATACAATTTCCGTACTCCCTTGCGCATGGTCAGTGGGGGAGACACCACGATGGGTAATTTGTGGCCAAATTAACTGCAGCTGTTGGTCAGCAATAATTGCTGGGGGTAATTAAGGACAGCTGACAAACATTCACGCTGTCCTATGACCTGTTCCACACGCCGACCCTCGTGGAAGTGGCATTGCATGCTTCCCTGATGTTTCCAATACTGACCTTAGAAGAAGAATACAATTTCCGTACTCTCCTCGCCATCATAATTCACACTACGCTGTTATACGTGAGTAAGCCCTCCTATCTATCTATCTATCTCTCCTTGCTAATGGTTATCTCCCCGTCATGGAGGAGGATGGGGGAGAGCACTGGTTACTTACTCCCCCCACCCAGGGCTGTAGTGGAGGGTAAACGCACGTTAACGCCGTTTACGCACCTCTGGAATTTAGGAAATAGCGTTTACCCACCTCTAAATAGCATTAACCCACCTCTAAATAGCGTTTACGCTAGCCTAGCGAGCCAGACCCGTACAGCAAAAAGCTGTACCAGGGTCTAGGAGGGCTGGGCAGCAGTGTGGGCGGGATAAACGGTTGCTTCAGGACTCAACGCCACGCAATTGGATGGCAAACAACCAATCCCCACACACTTCTGTGTAACGTCACAGCTGTCTTGTGAAGCGCCAACTCCGAGCCGTCGTAGCAGTGAATGCGTGTGATCACCACAGCCACAAACAAGTTTCCTAATAAATCGTGTTTTCACTTACATAGTTCAAAAATGCCTCGTTTTCAACCACACGGCCCTTCTTGATCATCCAGCGAAATGTTGAGCAATTTGGGGCTTGTTAAATGGTTATATTTATGATTGTTGTCAACATGGCATGTTCGGTGTTAGCTAGCTAGCTGTATACCCATAACTAATACACGGCTGGATATTAGCTCTGTGTAATTGACGACAGATTGGCTAGCCGCTAGCTCGGCAGACACTAGGTGTCATTCCCATCTATTTAGTAAGCGACTTACAGACTTTCAAAGCTCCCAAATGTCTCGTTTTTAATTACATGGATCTTATTAGTATTTTGGGCAGGCATATAATACAAGGCTGGATACCTAGCTCTGTGTTATTGGCGACAGGTTAGCTAGCCAGCGAGGGCCCCTTTGTAGGTGGAGCGGCAAATTCGAGCCGTCGTAGCAGTGAATGCATGTGATGACCACAGCCACAAACAAGTGTCCTAATAAATCGTGTTTTCACTTATACAGTTCAAAAATGCCTCGTTTTCAACCACATGCCCCCCCTTGATCAACCAGCGAAATGTTGAGCCATTTGGGGCTTGTTAAATGGTTATATTAAGACTGGATACAGCTGTGTTATTGACGACAGGTTAGCTAGCCACTAGCTTGGTAGACTATGCCATTCCCATCTATTTAGTAAGCTACTCAAAGACTTTCAAAGCTCCCAAATGTCTCGTTTTTAATGGCATGTGTCTTATTAGAAATTGGGGCAGCAATTTCATTCTACACCTACAGTAGTGGTCTGATAATAGCGTGTGACTATCTGGTCCTGTAGAATGCTCAACTTAGCTTACCGAGCTAGTTTAAAACATCGAATGATCAAATGGTATTGTGTTGTGATCTATTTGTGTCCGATAAGTTCATGGTGTATTATTACATCAATCCATGTCAGACACGAAATGTTTTATCATCCAGGCTTTTTAAATTAAGTGCACTTTCGTGCTGTACGTAGCACGGAGGGACACCATGCTTCTTCTTAGAAAGTTTCCTGTTTACTAAGTAGCCCGGCCCCCCTCGCGATTTGATTGGCCCTGTCATCGGATAACTTTCAGCCTCGCAAAACGACCGGGGTCCGCTAGACTGCCCCCGGGAGCAAATTCAATTTGCGGTCGCTAGGGGCGTCTAGATTTCTAGGCTACGTTTACGCAGCTCTTAATGGCAATTACGCACGTCAAAGTTCCCTGCGCCTTGTGATCTGCCGTTGGAATAATCCAAAATAAATTTGGTGTCATTTAAAAAATATTGTTGAACATAGGCCTACTTAACGCTTTAGTAGGAATCATTTTCATCTGCTCTGTATTCGGGTATGTGACCTTCCAATCAGTGCCTTTCGGCTGCTGCGGCGACACCTATCAGAATCCAGGGAATATGTAAACACATAGGCCTACACGTTGTGTAGTTGCCTGCCTGCATAGTTAAGTAAGGGTTAACGTTCGGCGAGAAGGTCGCTACCGTGGAATAGCAGCACGACAGAGAGAATCTTTAGACCCCGACGCGGAGCGGAGTGCTGCTATTCCACAAAGCGACCGACTCGCCGAAAGTTAACCCGCTTATTATATGGATATACTTAAATGATTCACACATGGCGGGGACATTTCTTTAGGCCTATAATATTTAATGTTAAGTCTATTATAGTTTTTAATGTCAAAAGATTGTTGCTGCGCAAAACAAAACAGTGCCGTTGTGGAACACCGCTAGGCAACAGCTAGGTAGCCAGGACAACAGGTGTTGTCTATCACAGCAGCTGATTAGAGTCTTGTTGAAAAGTCGCTTTAGCAGTAGTTCTAGTCTTGTTGCCATTGACAGCGGTCTGTTATAGACCAACCCCTCCGTTATCGAAAAATAACAGACGTGCGAACGTTGGGGAGCCCCGTTGAAATGAATGGAGCATTCGACCGATGACGTCACACCATATAATAATCATAGTTAATCATCATGGATAGGGTGACCAGACGTCCTCTTTTTCCCTACTTTTGAGACCTAAAAAAATGTGCGGGGGGGATTTCAGAAATGTCCGGGATTTCGTTGGACTGCCTGAAATATAGACCTAATTCATCTGCATTGTAATGTTCATTCCATTCCATTTGACTCCACTGCCGGTTTCTCTCTACCGTTCGCAAATTAGTCACGCCCTTCTCATCAAATCTAGCCACTTCGCACCGTGTGTCCGAAAGAAGTAGGGGACAAGCCAGTGCGCCCCATGTAAAGCGAAAGCGCATCTGTCCGCCGGTTCTACGGACGGCAATGCCGATAGAAACGCAAATGCACGTTCGCGCGGTGGAGTTGAAAAACAAAAAAATCCCGCGTGTGAAGCCAGGTATGAAAGTAACCTAACACAGGAGTAAGCCTAGTAACACGTAGGTACACATTTTGTTACACCTTGTCACAAGATTCTTTCATGATCTGACATTTCCACGTTATTTGCAAAAGCAATTTCTCAGAGATAGGACTCATTCCTGAGTTAAGAAATTAAGCTTCTTCTTCATCAGCTTCTTCTTCTGTCTATTGCCTTTGCAGTTATTGATAACGCTGTATGGGTTAGCTTATTAATGGTAGGTAAAACTCCAGTTCCTCTCTTAATGGCTGCAGTGCCTATTGCTAATCTCTGAGCATGCCACAAGTAGCCTAGCTAAGTAGGCCTAATGGATGACAGTGGAGGGGTAAATTGTGAGGTGTCTTATAAACATATAGCCTAAGCCTAAAATGTAGCCTAATAGCACTTCATTATCAATTCAGTTGAAAACCACAAATGTTGTGTTTTTTATATTTAGTTTCCAATGTTATATAGCCCAGTGTTTCTCAACCTTTTTTTAGGCGAGGCACCCTTTCAATTCGTGAAAAATTTCGAGGCACCCCAAACCAACAAGCCGTAACATGGCATCGCATCCGATAACACAAAAGCTTAGAAAAGTAACACATTTGGAGACGTCACACGACCTACGTTCGAAATTGCAGCTGACTGGGGCGACCTATATTTACTTTATTGTGCGTAAATGGCAGACGAAAGATTCCACTGACTAGCACTAACTTACCAATTTAGACAAATATGTATTATATTACATAATTTATTTATCAGCCACGTTTCCGCGGCACCCCTGAGGGGGGCCCGAGGCACCCCAGGGTGCCCCGGCACCCCTGTTGAGAAACACTGATATAGCCTAATGCCATTCATCTTTGTGGGGAATGGCTGAGATGGGCCTACATGATGGTGAATCTATTTTTAAAAACCTAATGCAGAAATTGGAATACGCCTATGAAATTGAGCTGCATTGTTATGCTGTTGATCTACTCCAATAGGCTATAGGTGTTAGGCCTACTATCTAGGATTGTAACAAAGGCACACTCTGCACACAAATTATGTGATATGCCTAATAGGCCTAACTGAAGAGATTTTAAATGTCATTTATAGTAGACAAATGAATGTGCATGCCAAAAAGTTCTAGTGGCTTTTAAACAAATGACCATTTTGGATGCATTGATACCGATACTTTATAGGCCTACTATCATGCCTGGCCTCATACCCATTTTCATA
Organism: Engraulis encrasicolus; assembly: GCF_034702125.1. Lineage (NCBI taxonomy): Eukaryota > Metazoa > Chordata > Actinopteri > Clupeiformes > Engraulidae > Engraulis > Engraulis encrasicolus. The sequence continues at coordinate 52,529,495 of NC_085868.1, read as the reverse complement.
CCTGTTGATACACAGATACACCGAGGACACCGCCCCCCCCAAAAAAAGCATTGCGTTGCGTCGTGTCGCGTTACGTCACGGTCTGTCTGATCAAAAAAATCATAGTTTACCCACCTCTAATTTGACCACTACAGCCCTGCATCCCACCTGACAGTGGCGGGAAATCATTTGCCAGGCTATGCCGTCCTAGTGACGCAACTCCACCCACTTTGTCGGGAAGCAATCAACTTTGAGCAGCTCCAACGGCTCTGGGTAAAGACATATTCAAAGTAGTGGCGTGGTTTAAGCAGAGACGTTGTATTGGGACAGAAAACATTTGGATTTCACTTTGGCACAGCCTTTTCTGGCATTGACCAGTAGCAAACCAAGGGAGGTGGGTCAACCATAGCCTGATTATTATCAACTTTCAAATCTTGTACCAAGATTCTGGTCTGACCAAGAAGATAACTAATAACGTTTCCAAACAGCATGGTTACACCTCCCTGGGTTTGCAACTGGTCGATGCCAGGAAGGGCTGCGCCGAAGTTTAAACCGAACATGTTCTTAGTCAAAATAGAATGTCTGCTTAAACCACGTCACTGCCTTGAACGTGCCTCTTCCCAAGGCTGTTGAAGCTGCTTAAAGTTGATTGCTTCCCGTGTGTGTGGAGTTCCCCAGCCCAGTGGAGCTCAGAAAGTACTTGAATGAGCTCTTGGCCTGACTAATTTAGCAACGCCAAAGGCGTTGCGTCATTAGGACGGCGTAGCCTGGCTAGGTCAACCATGCCGTTTGAGAAACGTTAATTGTTATGCTCTAGGTCAGATCAAAACCCTAATCAAAACCCTAATCGCCTGACTTCCCTAAAACTCAATGCCTTCCTTACGCAATGCAAGTCAAGAAAATAATATTCACACGAGGAAGTCTGTAATGTGGTTAGTAGTCTGCAGCTGTATGTGTGTGTGTGTGTATGTGTGTCTTACCTTCTGATTGTGCCATTGCTTCGACTGTATCAGCTAGCGTTGTGACTGAAGTCAGATGTCTACCAGATCGTCAGTGATGGCTTGGATGGGTCTGGTGTGGCTGAAGTCTTCGTGATCACCGGTGAATGTTGCACTCACTGCTGTGCCTATTTATAGGCCTACAGAAGCTGGTGTCGCAACAATATGTGTACGAGCAAAAAAGGGGTTCCACGCGCTTCTGTTTTTACATCTGGTGCATCAACGGGAGGGAGGCAGGTAATCTTGAATGAAGAGAAGACACCGGAGCAACTCAGATGGGATGCTTTTTTCTTTTTAATTCAAGTGCACAACATAGGGACTAACGTTTCGATGGCAAGCCATCTTCATCAGACATCATCATGGACTCTGATGAAGATGGCTTGCCATCTAAACGTTAGTCCCTATGTTGTGCACTTGAATTAAAAAGAAAAAGCATCCCATCTGAGTTGCTCCGGTGTCTTCTCTTCATTCAATATGTGTACGAGCCTTTGACTAATACAGGAGATCGTCATTGACATAGTTTAACTATAGTTCCAGGAACTGGGCATAGAACATGCAAAGTATAGTGATTAAGCAATATGACCCAGTGGGAGGGTGGTTAACTGATATCCTCCCATTCCCGGCAATCACACCCGCGAGGATGTCAGTTCACATCCTCCCGACCACAAGGGCAATGATGCATGCAAAATGATGATGCATGCATGTGAACACTGTGCAACTTCAATGTTTTTAGATAGATGACAACAAAGCCGACATTGATGCCTTTCCGTCATAGAATGTATAATATCCAATTAGAAACATTCAATCTATGATTTATGTGGACTGTAAGCTTGCTGATGAAACATTGTTATTAACGGCGTAACGACGCACCTCCCTCGTCTTTCCCTCTCCCGCATGAGATGAGAGCGTTGCTCTCACACACAACCACACAAATCAAAATCCCTTGTAGGCCTATGATACCCCGGCGTCTGCTTTACTGCTGTAGGCTACAACTTTGCAGCTGAAACAGTTTCTCAGGCAAACGTTTGATGTGGGTGTGAACCCGAGAAATGGGGTTTTAGTAAAAGGCTAGGCCTACTACACAACTTATTCCAGTTCCAAGCGGCCATCGTTTTAAATTGTATGGCACCCGATATCTTGCTTGTTTTTAGCCAGATGCCTACTTTTGTACACCTATAGGTTTACATTGATTTGCACATGGATGGCAAGCTTGCTGATGTGTATTTTGAAGGTCATCTCTTCCTCGTCCTTCCCTCTTCCGCAGCGCCAAATGACATCTGATTATAGTGGTTAAGCCATTAAGACTCAGAGAGAGGAATTTGTATTTAACGATCTAATGTTAACATAGTTCATACAATGTTCATACATAATTCATACAATGGAATTGGCATAAGTAGACAGTTGGCGTAGGTCCAATCATCAGCCCGGGTCTTGCGCTGGCGGATCCAGTAGAGCCTGCCGTAGCCGTGCAGCAGGAACTGGACCTTTAACCCCCCGGACAGGAAGACTGGACCCAACTGGTGGCGGTGGGGATGGAGGAGGAGATTTTGGACCGGCCATGCCTAGGCCAGTAAGAAAGGAGAGTTAAGGGGGATTCATACTTGGCGTGACTGGTGTAAGTCTCCTTCATACTTCACTCGCGACCTCACTCGCGCCATCACGTGACCCAAAATGACGTCACACGCCGTGGCGCGAGCTGCCGTGTCGCGACGTCGTGCACCCCACATTTTTTGTAACATGTTGTGCGCCACCAGCGACCATGCAGGTAGGCAGACAAAGCAGGAGTTGCGAAGAGAGGCTACAACTACTGTAGGCTACTACAGAATGGATCCTGCACCATTTTGAGGATAATAAAATGTCATAGAGAGTTATTTTATCTTCTCTCTTAAATGTTGTTCAGTGAAACAATTGTTTACTTTGTTCAGAAGCACGTTGTGTTCGGCGATATATTTAAAAATTCTGCCGCCAGAACAATGCTCTCACATGGTCTTGGAATGATCTGGCAATGTAGGCTACAACAAAAAAATTAATGTTTCAATGTGGTAAGTCACAAGTCAGACGTTCAGTAGCCCTACAGCAGCCGTGTTTGGCTTTCTATTTTACACATCCGTAGAACTCACGCTGCCGTTCCTCTCATGAACAGCAGAGGGCACTTCCGACAATGCGAGCGAAAGCCTTCTGAAGTATGAATAGTCTGTCGCAAGTGATGACGTCATTAATGGTTCTCGCGCCACACGCGACAAAATGCGCACGTGAAGTATGCAGAGCCCTTTAGACACGTTGCTATAAAGGAAATGGCAGCTGCTGATTGGCTCTGCGAAATGCACAGGTGACCTGAGTCTTCCTGGCAGAACTAACGCAGGATACATTTCTTGTACACACATACTCCAACAAATGAACACCTCCACCTGTTCTTACGTTTCATTATTATCTGCCTTATGTACGTAGGCTGCAAATGCTTGGACTATTATGATGACAGGATGTCTTGCTTGTGTTCAGCCTCTTGTGCTTTCTCCGCAGTAGCAATGGAATAGAATGATAACGAGTTCAAAATATGCGGCCCAGGAGCCTCATGTACAAAGCTCACTTACGGACAAAAAAAACTACTTAAGAGTGATTCTACGATTCGACTGCGCTTTTAAGTCCACAGATTTGATTTGCCAATTCCACTAACTATTAACTGCATCCAATGATGTTTTGGACATTAGCACACATTTATCTTTCATTTATTATATGGTTGTGACGTCATCGGTCGAATGCTCCATTCATTTCAACGGGGCTACCCAACGTTCGGACGTCTGTTATTTTTCGATAACGGACGGGTTGGTCTATAACAGACCGCTGTCAATGGCAACAAGACTTTTCACTGCTAAAGCGACTTTTCAACAAGACTCTAATCAGCTGCTGTGATAGACAGCACCCGTTGTCCTGGCTACCGCTGTCAACAAGACGTTCACTGCTAAAGCCACTGGCTTGTATACAAGTCAGTGGCTAAAGCGAATGTTTCATATCACTCCGCAGGGTGTCCGGTCTTTTGTCACTCTAATCAGCTGCTTTGATAGACAACACCTGTTGTCCTGGCTAGCCTACCTAGCTGTTGCCTAGCGGTGTTCCACAACGGCACTGTTTTGTTTTGCGCAGCAACAATCTTAACATTAAATAGGTCTAAAGAAATGTCCCCGCATGTGTGAATCATTTAAGTATATCCATATAATAAGCGGGTTAACTTTCGGCGAGTCGGTCCGCTCCGCGTCGGGGTCTTAAGATTCTCTCTGTCGTGCTGCTATTCCACGGTAGCGACCTTCTCGCCGAACGTTAACCCTTACTTATTATATGGTTGTGACGTCATCTGTCGAATGCTCCATTCATTTCAACGGGGCTCCCCAACGTTCGGACGTCTGTTATTTTTCGATAACGGACGGGTTGGTCTATAACAGACCGCTGTCAATGGCAACAAGACTTTTCACTGCTAAAGCGACTTTTCAACAAGACTCTAATCAGCTGCTGTGATAGACAGCAGTCACAGCACCCGTTGTCCTGGCTACCGCTGTCAATGGCAACAAGACGTTCACTGCTAAAGCCACTGGCTTGTATACAAGTCAGTGGCTAAAGCGAATGTTTCATATCACCCCGCAGGGGGTCCGGTCTTTTGTCACTCTAATCAGCTGCTGTGATAGACAACACCTGTTGTCCTGGCTAGCCTACCTAGCTGTTGCCTAGCGGTGTTCCACAACGGCTCTGTTTTGTTTTGCGCAGCAACAATCTTAACATTAAATAGGTCTAAAGAAATGTCCCCGCATGTGTGAATCATTTAAGTATCCATATAATAAGCGGGTTAACTTTCGGCGAGTCGGTCGCTTTGTGGAATAGCAGCACTTCAGAGAGAACAAGACCCCTCCGCTCCGCGTCGGGGTCTAAAGATTCTCTCTGTCGTGCTGCTATTCCACGGTAGCGACCTTCTCGCCGAACGTTAACCCTTACATAATACANAGTGTAGTGTAGACATGGCATTATTTCCCTCAGCAAGAATGAATATTTAATACTGGTTTTCATGCCGTCCTGTCTTCATATTAGCATGTAAAGAACCTTGTTTTGCCCAAGACGATTACAAATGTTGATTCACAGTAATAATCACAATATGACAAAACTGTCAGAAAGACCACTGTGCTATCCATTACACATGAAATTTGCCATTTTGTGTGTGTCCACGAAAACTGTGTTAACCGTGTCACGGTCTGAAATGGTTTGGTCTTAGGCCATACGAATAACATCACGTGATGTCATAACCTCTTTGGGTGGATATGGGAAGACTTTTAGGTAAGTTTTGAGCTCCATTCTTCCATAATTTAATCCATTCTTTTTCATGTTCTCATAGCGGGAAAATATCCTGTCAACTGTGTTAACATATTCATAAGAATCTGAATTAGAAATCACATGTAGAAAAACACAGATAAAGCATACAAATACATGAATTGATTAAGGTGTTGTGGTGGAACTTCTGAGGTCCTCAGTTAGCACAACACCATAAAAATGTCTGAAATGTCAAGCCGTGTTACCGTCAATGGTGTTACGCATCAGCTGTGACAGTTGAGGAGGAGTATGTTTTTGCCAATTTATCTCCATATTGACAGACAAACAAACAAAATAATTTGTGTTCTAGGGAGATGGGTTTGTCTGCTCTGTTTTTTCTCCTAAAAAAGTGCCGACTTGTTCCCCTGCACTGTTGACCGTAACACAGTTGAGTAACATGGTTGACTGTTTTGAAAGTGTTTTTGTGCTATTGATCCCTTATGTGTTGGAAAAATCCTATGAACAGACACTAGGGATTATCTCTGGAGAAGGAAGTCTTGTGTAAGGAGGGTGACTAAATTCAATTCAGACGATACAGGGATTTATAATGAAAAATGTGTCAGTCTGTATCACAGTCAAAACAATCACATTTTCTATATCAGTTGCACAGATTAATGACAACATTATTGTTAAGGGACATAAGCACTTTCAAACGTATGTTGTTTCAACTCTGTAGTATTTTCATATATGTTTGAAATGACATAGTATTTGTCCATAACACTGTTGACAAAATAATCAAGCTAATGCTTTCATTATAGTATTTATCAAATGATTTAAGATTAAGTTTGGCAATTTGTTTGGAAACTTAAATAGATACACTATGTAGATACACTATGTAAACATCTTGGTGATTTAGTTGAAAAAAATACTGATTGACATTTTGCTTTTGCCAAAAGCGCACTCAAATCGTAGAATCACTCTTAAGTTGTTTTCCACAGACACGTCCAGTAGTGCGTTTCTGGAATCCGGCCAAGATTAACTCAACTTTGATCAAGACACAACAACCGTATCTCTTTCATTTTGTGAAGTATTCACGGAAAAAAACGACTTTAATTTTTCGTGGTGCATTCACGTTATTGCCCGTTTTTCATGGCTGCCTATTCATTTGAATTGCCCGACTGCTGCCTAGCGACCCACTAGTTTGACGCCCTTTCGGTACCGTCACATGGTAATCAAACATTTCAAACAAGCAGTTTTAGGGTTAGGGTCAGGGTTAAGGTTAGGTTTAGGTTTAGGGTTAAGTAAGTGTAACAGTGCAGAGAGGTGGACACTAGTTTAAGCGATCAATTAGATTAACTCAACTTTGATCAAGATACACACAGGTTGGAGGGTATGGAACGACAGAGACATGGGTTCAGCAATAACCAATATTAGTCTTTTTATTTTCCTCTGTTTTTCTCAAACATAACTCTTAAAAAGCACAGATACATGCACACACACACACACACACACACACACACTTCACTGGTGGTACTGCACCCTGGTAGAGGTTTCTTTAAGCCAAATGCAGATACGCTGATGAAAAACAATAAACTTAACAAAAAGGCACAGCAAACCAAAATGAAATCACTGCAAACAAAATAAAATCACAGCAACCCGAAATGAAAACACAAAATCAAAATGTAGTATTACAGTGCACCAGGTTGGTTGAAGAAGGCCCAAATTAGCTGGGTGAGTTTTCAGTCACCAAGCCTAAGCACTGCAGTCACTGGACAGGTGAAGCGCAGCAAGCTGCAGCCAAGTGTCATGCACCTGGCTTGCAAACGCACAAGCACACCGGATTCAAGCAGTCACCACGAACAGCAGAAGGGAACCATGGGGAGGACAAAACGGCAACCTCTGATCTCAGCGTTGGAGGTCACATGGGCCCTAGTGGGAATGAAAATATTCATTTATTTGACTGAAAGACTATTAAAAGTAGGTGGAATAGGAAATGGGAGCCTACCATGTAGCTGGCAACATAGTCTTGAAGGAGGCACCTGCCACCAACAGAACGACTTCGCACGGCAAACAGTCTTGCGATACATGCTGTAAGCCAATCACAACATCAACCACAATGCCTCACTACAAATATCCAATGCACAGGCGAGGATTTTTCAAACTCCCCTAAGACGAGTAGCGAGTGCACCAGAGGGAATTATGGAGCTCAACAGGAGCATGTGCTCACCTAGTTTTATACAGGTGTGGCTCCTAATTGCCCAATCACAACCTAGTTGAGACAGAACTAAGGGAAAGTCACCACATTGCCATTTCATTTAAAAACATACAGGAGGAGCAGACACAGTCACAGTAGCCGGGTTAACAGTACTACTGCTACATAAAGTTAGGTTTAGGTTTAGGTTTAGGTTTAGGGTTAGGGTTAGGTTTAGGTTTAGGTTTAGGGTAGTATGACATAAGGCGTAAGTACCGAAAGGGCGTCGAATTAGTGAGTCCCAAGTGTATCAGCAGTGTTCTGTCAGCACCCCCTCCCCGCCCCTGCAGACGCTTGGATAACCATAGCAGCAGTGGGGCAATTCAAATGAATAGGCAGCGTTTCGTTGCCCAACCACGAAAAACGGGCAATAACGTAAATGCACCACGAAAATTAAAGTTAGTTTTTTCATGAATACTTCACGAAATGACAGAGATAGGGCTCGCCACAATACGCTACCTGTTATCTCTAAAACGCGCTTGTTTATCCCCATAGCACATCATTTCATATGGCAATGTTGCCTTGCGAGACAGGCCCACGTCGCATTGAAACCAAACCAACAGCAAATGGCTGCATTAGGCTAAACAACCCGTAGCCAGGCCCTGATCCCTAACACTTTCTCCAGTCCGAGTCCTGTATTTGCGCAAACTCAGTCTCTTTCATATGGCACGTTTCTTAACTTGCTCAAACGAGAGGCTCACATTTTTTAGTGGTCAGCAGCAGTCTGTGAAATAAATAAAGTAATGGTTATTAAAACAGTCCTATGTGGACCATGGCCGATGAAACGTCTTCCACGGAAACCAAGGTTTTTTAGATGAGGCAGCGCAAATCGATAGAACACCACTATCGAGTATAAGGCTACCGGTCGCTCATCGCGACAAGGCAACTCATCTCGACAGAACACCGGTTCGACTCCCGACCCGCCAGGTTGGTGGGGGGAGTATTTAGGCAAGGCAAGGCAAGTTTATTTATATAGCGCATTTCATACACAGGTGCAACTCAATGTGCTTCACAAAGTTAACAAATGTAAATGAAAGGAAACAGGGAAGAAAGAAGGAAATGAATTAGAGTCAAAAAGCATTTAAAAACATTAAGATAAAACATAAGGTAAAAATAATAATAAAATAAAATAAAATAAAACAAATTAAATAAAAAATAAAAATAATAAGAATAAGTAATTTAAGCTAGGGGAAAGCATCTGAGAACAGCTTTGTCTTGAGTCTAGATTTAAAGCTATCAATAGTGGGTGCATTTTTTATGTCATCTGGAAGCTGGTTCCAAAGCTTTGAAGCATAGAAGCTAAAGGCTGCCTCTCCACACTTTGTTTTGACTTTTGGAATCACCAGCAAATTCTTCTCCGTTGACCTTAGTGACCTAGTTGGTGCATACAGCTGAAACATATCCAGTAGATATGTGGGTCCCATTCCATTTAGTGTTTTTAACACAAGTAGCATAGCCTTAAAATCAATTCTGTAGCTTACTGGGAGCCAATGCAGCGATCTTAAAATTGGAGTAATGTGGTCGAACTTCCTTGTCTTTGTAAGAACCCTTGCAGCTGCGTTTTGTACAAGTTGAAGCTGTTTAATGGTTTTATTGGGGAGGCCAGTAAAAAGACTGTTACAGTAATCAACTTTACTAGAAATAAAGGCATGTATTAGCTTCTCCAGATCATGTTTAGACATCAGGCCCCTAAATTTAGAGACGTTTTTTATGTGATAAAATGCAGACTTAGTAATAGCTTTCATGTGACTGTTGAAGTTTAGGTCACTGTCAATGAGGACCCCAAGATTTTTAACTGTTTCCCTTGCTTTCAGTCCCTTCGTTTCAAGGATAGTAGCAATCTTTTGTCTCTCCTCTCTTTTCCCAAATATAATTACTTCAGTTTTATCTGTGTTCAGCTGGAGGAAATTGTGAGACATCCATTTGTTAATTTGGTCCATGCAATGATAGAGTGATTCAAGGGGGGTATAGTCATTTGGGGACATAGATAAGTAGAGCTGGGTATCATCCGCATAGCTATGGTAATTTATGGAGTTATTCTCGATAATGTGTCCCAGTGGCAACATATACAGATTGAACAGTAGTGGTCCCAGAATGGAGCCCTGGGGGACCCCACAATCCAGAGACATTGGTGATGAAGTATGTCTTCCAATGGCGACAAAAAAACTTCTTTGTTGTAAGTACGATTTTAACCAGTCGATCACTATGCCCGTAAAGCCAACCCAGTGTTCCAGTCTGTGTAGTAGTATAGAATGATTAACTGTATCGAAAGCAGCACTCAAATCAAGAAGTACCAAGACGGATGATTTGCCAGCATCAGAATTCAATCTTATGTCATTCATAACTTTAATAAGAGCTGTGCTGTGGTAGGCACGGAAACCTGATTGAAACTTATCAAAATAGCTATTAGACATTAGAAAAGCAGTTAATTGGTTAAAAACAATTTTCTCTATTATTTTACCCATGAATGGTAAATTGGATATGGGCCTATAGTTGTTTAGTACCAGTGCATCCAGGTTGTTCTTTTTCAGTAAGGGTTTCACAACTGCTTCTTTCAGACAGCCTGGGAATATGCCTGTTTGTAGTGAGGTGTTGATGATCTGAAGTACATCTGATGATATTAGATTTAAGATGGATTTGAAGAAGGCTGTTGGTAAAATATCTAAGTCAGATGTAGAGGAGCTAAGACTTTGTACCGTTCTATTAAGAATGTCCACATCAACTAAATGAAAATTTCTCATGAGGTTAGGATTTAACTTCACCATAGCAAGCTGGTCTGAATCTTGGGTCGGTTGCACATGTGTGAGTATGTTTGCACGTATTTTTTCAATCTTTCCTTTGAAAAAGGATGCGAACTCATTGCATTTGCTGACTGAGAGGAACTCAGAGGGCATTAGATTTGGGGGCCTTGCTAGCTTTTCCACAGTGCCAAACAGGACACGTGCATTATTAATATTTCTGTTAATTATGTCAGAGTAAAAAGATTGTCTAGCTTTAGAAATTTCTTGGTTGTATTTCGAGAGTGTGTGTTTATAGATTTGGTAGTGGACTTCAAGTTTGGATTTACGCCACTGTCTTTCAGCTCTCCTGCATTCTTGCTTTAGCAATATAACTGTGGGATTCTTTCTCCAAGGTGCTTTTTCACGTCCCACTGTTTTGATTTTTTCGGGGGCAATAACATCCATAATACGGGTCATCCTTGAATTAAAATTAACCATGAGATCATCTGCACTCTCTGAGGTTTGACTTTGGATCTCTGAAAGTGCTTGCTGAAAGAGTGAGGCTGTCTCACAGTTGATTATACGTTTTTTGACTGTAACAGATTCCCTTTGAACATGAGGGTACATAGAAACATCAGAAAAAATGCAGTAATGGTCAGAAAAGCCATAGTCTTTGACACTAGCACAAGCATTAAGGCCTTTTGTTATTATTAGGTCTAAAGTGTGACCTTGGTTGTGTGTTGGTCCAGTTACATGCTGTGTGAGGCTAAAAATGTCAATAAGACTTAAAAATTCCTTAGCATAGACATTCTCTAAGTCGTCCACGTAAAAATTAAAATCGCCTGCTATAAACAAGCTATCATAGTCCACACAAACATTCGACAACAGCTCACCAAATTCCTCTAAGAAGAGTGGTGCAGAAAGTCTTGGAGGTCTGTAAATAGTCAATAACAGTATGTCAGAAGAACATTTTAGAACTGCAGCTAAGTATTCAAAAGATGAAAATTCACCTAGTGATGTCTTTTGACATTGAAACAGTGCCTTGAAAATAATTGCTATCCCCCCTCCCTGTTTATTCTGCCTTTCTGTACTAATGAAATTAAAGTGTGACGGAGTTGCTTCTATAAGTGTGATAGAGCTAGTGGATTTTTCCAGCCATGTTTCAGTTAAAAATAAAAAATCAAGGTTGTGGGTACAGATAAACTCATTGACAACAAAAGGCTTGTTCCTTAGAGATCTACTATTCTGTAAAGCTAATTTAGCATTGAGCATTGGAGGCATTTCCACTGTGGTAGTGAGTTTTTTTGGGACAAGTCTGAGATTTCCCATGCTTGCCGTCTTGGGGGAATGTATGCGTGTCCTCAAGAGACCTCGTTTTGTTGTTAGAACTGGAATAAGATTGTCCACGGGTCCCCTTATCTGCTTATTTTCAAAACAACTGTTACTATGTGGGTAGGGACCCAGTTGATATCAGACTGTGCTTTCAACCATGTCATCCTCACTGATACTACTGTACTCCAGAGCACAGACAGGTGGTTGTGGGGCCTTGCCTTTTTTGGGTGCAGTCATGGATGGAAGTATCCTTTTAGATTTTGGGGTAGAATGAGGTTGACCTTGAGAAATATCCGCATAGGAGGCTTGGTAGGAATGTCTGGGGGTAGAAAAGGTAGATCTGGCATAGGGGAGTAGTCTCGCCATAGTTTCTGGAAATCTCAGTCTGGGAGATGAAGATGGTGTTTCGTCGTTCCGGGAAGGTTGTGATTCCATTGGTGATTGCATTTTGTCGCCGTTGCCAGGGCTTGCTGGTGGCTGCGTTTCGCCACATCTGGGGGGTGAGTTTGGTTTTGAGGAAACCACATTTCCTATTTCCTGTGTGGACAGTCGCTTTTTGGCAGACCTGGGAGGTGGAATTGGTGATGCCAATGGCATTTTGCCAGTCCGACAAGGAGGTGAACACTTGATCTCCGGCGAGCGGCTTGCTGCCAGTTTCTGTGACAGATCTTCCAGCTGTTCCGAAAGCTGGTTCAGTTTGTGGCGAGTTCTGTGTGTTCCGTTGTTTTCCACTTGAGCAGAGAGGGACTTGGCTACGTCATCTGTGTGTGTGCTTTCGCCAGTCTGTGGCTCAGTTTGCACACTTACAGGCACAGAGGGCTTGTTGAAATGCCCCTGTGTCTGAGTGGATACAGATACAGGCCGCTTATCAGCGCCCAAGGTCTCAATGCTGTAAACCAACTGGTCTGTCAGCACTTTGGCGCCGGTCCAACTCAGTTCTGCACTGTTTTTTTTTAAAAGTACAGTGCGTCTCCAGAAACGGTCGAAATTGTCAACAAAGCTGATACCGTTGGATCTGCATGTCCTTGACAGCCATGTGTTTAAGCAATTTAATCTCGAAAACGCAAAGTCGCGATAGCATGGTGCTGGTATTGGCCCGCTGATGAAGAATGGAATTTTCAGATCTTTTAGAGTTGAAAATAAGTCATTAAAATCCTTTTTGACAGTTATTTGCTCTTTGAACAGATCCGCTGCCCCACAGTGAACAACAAGGCGATCAATAGATCTGTGGTCAGACACCAATTGTGGGATACTGTCCTTGGTCTCACGTACGGATGCATGGGGCAGACAGGACACTTTAAAAGTTCCATTTCCGATATTTTTCACACTCAGATCACCAACAACAAGTGTTGTAGGAGAGGCAGGCAGCTGCCGTCTAACTTTGTTCTTGTTATTCCAATGCGGTGTACGTTCAGTTTTTATTCTGGGAGCAACTGGTTCCACTTGTTCAAGGCACTCAAATCGATTTTGAAGTTTTATGGGCTGCCCTGAAAAAGTTGGTCTGGCAGCAGCAGACCGCACTGGTGTTGAAGTTAGTATTTTATCTCTGTTTTTGGGTCGAGCCCCTTTGCTTTCCCAATAGTGAGTAGGCCTACTCACATTTTGCTTTGCGAAGCTTTTGCCAGGTGTTTCGTCCAGCGTCACAAATGTCACATCAGCCGGTCGTTGGTCCGCTTTTGCATTTGCGGCACCTGTTTCAGGACTTCCTTCAGTCTTTGATAGGCGATCACCCAGTAAGGATTCCAGGGCAGAAATCCGTTGTTCCAGCAGTATCCATTTTTTGGACTGTCGTTGTCGCATTTTGTTATTGTTTCAGCTCGGCAATTGTTTTGACTTCTAGGTTCTCTTGTGAAAAACACTAATGTATGAATAAAATCCTCTGTTGTTCTTCTCTAAACTTGTTAAAAACTGTGTATATGGCAAATAAAATCCAAGATATAGAAAAGTAGTAAAGAAAGTAATAGTAAAGAAATTGAAGTTAGGCAGGAGCAAAGCAGAAAAGCGACCTACTCGCTTGAGTAGGAGGAGCAGCAACATTTAACCAGTGCTCTCCCCCATACTCCTCCATGACTAAGATACCCTGAGCATGGTACAGTCCCATCACACTGCTCCCTTGGGGCGCCATTGGGGGCTGCCCCCTTGCACAGGTGAGGCGTAAATGCAATTTTGTTGTGTGCAGTGAACACTTGTGTGCTGTGTCACAATGACAATAGGAGCTGGAGTTTCTGAAGAAGATTTTCCCGAGCTGCTCAGGTGCCCTTAGGAGCCTAAGTCTTGTCGCCACGTTTTGGAAGAATTCAGCCCAGTCAGAATTGAAATAGATGTTGTTGAGAGTTTATTTGCTCACCCGGCAGGTCTAGGTTATGCCAAACACCAGCAAAACAGGAACCAGCAAAGAACTTGCTAACAGCCACCAACCGTACCGTTTGAGTATATACCCTAAGGCCCAGTGGGCACCCCCGAACTGCGACGTCTGGGAATTTTAGGAAATTTCACAATGGTGATCTTTGGTCTTACTTGTGACATTAAAAATTAGCATCGTAAGCACTTTGGTTCTGGTCTGGGCCTTCACCTCACTACTTGATACAGGGTTTACATAGACTTGCGTGCTTCGTATAGTGGCTATAGTCAACTTTCCTTAAGCCAAACCAAGCCATAACAAAAGTAAAAGTAACAAAAGTAAAAGGAATGACAGCAAAACAACCAAAGTAAATGTTTGGAGTAAGGAAAACAACACCCCCATTGCCTAATGAATAATGTACAGTCATTCTTAATTTCATAACACCAGATGATATCTCACTGCACACTAGTATTCCCCGACACAATTGGTTAGAAAAAGTACACTGACCCAATAGCACAAGTGCTGCTGGTTGCAATTCTCTATTCAATCATGCACTCATGCACACATAGTACTCTTAAAATCAGGTCTTAAGAAATGTTTAAAAACAGGGCAGTACTGTGTGCATTTTAGTCATTGATCTTGTGTTATGGTTTGTGTTGTGTCTTAGCATCTGTTATAATTATATATCTTAATATTATTAATTCTAATCATCCTCCTTTGTAACGACAATTCTGGTCCAAAGACTACAGATGAAAAATACCCTTACCGCTATAATTTAGCTCAATTTTTGGTAGGTTATATGTGTCATATAATCCTTGTCAAATAAAATAAAATAAAAGTATATGTGACCTCTTCTTCAACTCTCTCAGCCACCTTGTCTCAAAACAAGCTGTCCCTGCATCGTGATTTTCGCATCCTCAAATTCAGTTCTTCATTTTTATCCCGTCTATCTCTGCTAGGCAGAGGCGATTCTAGGGTCAGGTGGGGCCCCAAGCGAAAATGCAAAGGCCACTACTGTAGTAAAGTGCAAGTTGTTATTCACCACATAGGGATTTGGGGCCCCACGCGACTGCCTGCCTAGCCTGGTGACAAGATGCGCCTCTGCTGCTAGGTGCAAAAGCCTTTACCCTAGAACATCTCATGTTATTTTGCAAAGTAATCGTCTAGAAGCAGACGCTTAAGCCGGGCATACACAGTGCAATATTTTCACTCGTGGGTCTTAAGCTTCTGCTCACACTGCACGATTGAATTTCACTGTTTAAAAGTTCACAGCTCACGACTCACGTCCTCACACTACATGAGCCGACAGTCGGATGCGAGCGAAATGCTTCCACCGTACGACGCGACAGGCATGTTTCCCCTGTCTGCAGAGGAGGGAACATGCGCACCTGAGGTGGAGATGAGGTCGCGCTCAACAGCGAATCGCACGACCCTATTAATTTGTGCATGTGAAGTGTCAAATCGGGTCGTAGCACTGCTTTAACTGTGCGATTTACGCACGAGCCACGACCAGAATTTCAAACCGTTTTGATTTTCTGGTGACCCTGCGATTGTACGATCGTGAGGAGACATCGCTTGTCGTTACCCCATGTACACTGCACGATGCGAGACACACGATTGAGCAAGAAATCGGCCCGACTCTCAAAAAGTCGTGCGAGTGCCAAATCGGGGCAAAATCGGGGCAAAAGTTGCATAGTGTAAGCCCAGCTTTAGTTTGGAAATATGTATAATTTGTATGTCTTGTGTCTGCCATACAGTGGGCTATGTGTCGTGCAGTCATGAGTGGTGCTCGTAAGGGGAAATTATCTTATTTGCAAGTATGTAGGCCTAATGTACCCCTTAAAATAAGCTCAGTACTTATAATCTTATGTATGTATGTCTGTTTTGGTTGTTCTTTCACATCTTCAAATTGTTAGCACAAAGTTGGCCTGTTCTGTTCTTACTTCATCAAAATCCACCACATTTCCCAATCGGGCTTTCACTTCCACTTGTGATGAGTGCATAATGGTGGCTCTGCAATTGGTGTTGCAGCATGTCAGTGACGGTACATGCACACCGCAAGCACGGACGTCCACAGAACCAACATGATCTCCAAAAATTCTGTGTTCCTGGACACGGATGCTAAGGACACGAAATCTGTGTCCAGGAGCACGGATTTTGCCAAAATTCTGTGTTCCAGGACACGGAATTGTTTTCCGTGCTCCTGGACACGGAATTGTTTTCCGTGATGGACACACAGAAGTGCTCTCTCTATACTCCCACAGCTCTATGTTTCCACAGTCTTGTGTTTTCTCAGGATTTTTCTAATTTCAAATATTTTCTTACTGACAGGTTAGGGTTAGGGATTGTTTTGGTCTGGGCACAGCTAGTATTCTTTCATTCATTATATGAATTTGATAGCCTATCAACCAACTGGAAAATGTATTTCTCAAAAATATGTCTTTAATGACAGGTTAAGGTTAGGGAATGTTTTGGTCAGGGCACAACTTAAATTGCTATAGCATTATTTTGCTTAGGATTAGCATTTGGTATGTTCCCACAGTGCTGTGGGAAAATAGAAAGCACTTCCGTGTGCCGATCACGGAAAACAATTCCGTGTCCAGGAGCACGGAATTTTGGCAAAATCCGTGCTCCTGGACACGGATTTCGTGTCCTTAACATCCGTGTCCAGGAGCACTGAATTTTTGGAGATCAGGCTGCCAGAACATGTCCGTTATCAGTCCGAAACGGTTAGAATGCATGACAACAATTCATGCCTTGCACACAGGAACGCAGTGTAAGCGCGGCACATGTCCGTCCTGACCGGACATGTCCGCGTTGCTCCTACCCGTGCCAGGGCGCATGCTCGTGCGGCGACCGGCAGCAAGTTACGTCTGTCTCGTCCTATGTTTGTCTCGTTATTTACGCACATCAACGTACATAATTTGCAATGTAAAAAACGCTGATTGATCAGTCAAGTGTTACACTGTGCTTTAGTGCATCGCGATTACCTGATGAATGTTATACCATGGATTTCATGGGACTTCTCCTGCTGTGGACGGCGTTCTATCTTGTGGAGGCTCTGGCCGCCTTCACCAAACCGGAGCGCATCAATTACAGCAGAGACTTTCTCCTCCAGTGGACATTGACTGTTTTTCCGATCATACAAGAAGAAAAGGGGGCTCAAACCAGGGCCGGTTCTGGCTTATTTGGTGCCCTAGGCGAGTTTGAGTTCTGGCGCCCCCCCAACCCCCCGACCCAACCTTTTGAAGAAAAAAAAACCCTCTTTTTTATACCTCACAGAACACAAGAGTAATACCGGTAGTAAGCTAACTAAATAACATCAAGAACAATAACCGTTTTGCATCAAATGGATTTCTGGTTCTTTTTGACAGGCGACCGACACAGATCACACATCAGATTGAGTCACATGAAAGTATAGCTTCACTGTGTGGTGTCTTGGATGTGGTGGTGGTGGTGCCCCCAGCAACCCCAGATGAGAGGGAGGTTATCAATGTGTTTGAATTGTAATGTGGAATTGAAATGCCAGGAGAGTGATACAGTACATTTGCATGTAAAATGCATGTGTAGACAATAGGCCTATATCAAGGAGGTCTGCATTGATAGCCTATCTACACTACCTACAGCATCACAACGCATGGCAGCATTACAATTTTAATTTGTGCTGTCTATGATTCCAAACCAATTTCATTTCTGGACTGGAAATAGTGGTGCATTTGTGAGTACGAGAATGAGAAGGGGGCTATATGTGTTTGAACTGGAGGGACAGGGTGAGAGAAAGGAGAAGAGCTATCACACTTTTGAATTTCATAATATACAAAATATAGTAGAGCCTCACTTGTCTGCAATACTAGGCTACACCACTCAGCATGAAAACATGCTGTGCATGGTTCTGTTACATGATTCATGTAGGCCTATTGGAAACAATGTTTTTAAGCTTACAACAAGCAGGTAATTCATTCAAGTGGATGGAAGGAGATATGGCAGCTAAAATTGTTTTAAACATTGCACCAGTATTACTTTACATTGCTTGTCAACCTAAGCAAGTATTATGATGTCAGGTGGGTGTTAGTGAGTAGGCTACTAACAGCTACTTTACTGGATTTCATTGCTTGCATACTTGGCTAATGTTAGCATGCTAACTAGCGATTTCTCAGATCAAAAACAAAGCTCTTTTTCCCTCTAATTCCAAACAGTAGCCTCATAACTACTAGGCTGTCCATAATCACAAACGGTTGCTGATTAAATGACATAGTTTCAAAACACCCTCTGCAACTCCTGCATCGTACATTGACTGGTTTAAGGCCACACCAATTTAATTTGTTGGTTCTCGGATTTTTTCAGGAAAAAGTTGAAGCGAGAGGGCGAAAAAAAAATAATAATAATTAGTCGTGTGGTTATACCACCTGTATATCAGCCTCACATGGACCTCCAAAGGAAGGTGCAAGACAGGCAAACACCTGGACATGGAGAAGGACAGTGTAGAATTAAGGCAGCCAATTAAGCCAATTAATTAAGGCAGCCAAATAGACCAGACACAAAATTAGCTCACAGGGCAATTATTATATTAATCTGGTTTGAATAAACTGAGATTACAATCAACAGTTGAATAATTGTTGTTTTTCTTTTTTAAAACTGCTATCCCACTCCACTAATTCCACTAAGAGCAATACTGTGTTTCACCGCTGCTACTGCTAACCCACAGGGGCTTCAACTTGCCATTGCATGTTTGTCTGTAAATGTTTGAATGTAACACGTTTCCTGATTCGCTAGTTGTAATCGGCATGTTGAAAGGAGTGGTTTTATTGGTTCAATACGTCACATGACCTCCAACTACTAAAGAGACACCTCCCCGTTCATGAAAACATGCAGTCTTCGTTTTTTTTAGCGATTTCATTTTTTGGGGTATTGAAACTGATTTTTTTTTTTTTTTTCATTTTGTTACAAAATACAAGAGGCGAATCCGAGAACCAACAAATTAAATTGGTGTGGCCTAATGAGAACATAACAATTCTCCACCCAGCAGAGCAGCATCGCTTTTTGCGCTTGCCCTCTGTCTCTCGACTGAATCTCCGAATTC
Organism: Engraulis encrasicolus; assembly: GCF_034702125.1. NCBI lineage: Eukaryota > Metazoa > Chordata > Actinopteri > Clupeiformes > Engraulidae > Engraulis > Engraulis encrasicolus. The sequence goes on along the minus strand of NC_085868.1, from coordinate 52,510,504 downwards.
AAAATAGATCGCATGCTGTCACTCGTCCCGCCCCCTTTCTCAGGACTGTCTGTTTATTGGTTCACAGACTTCCCAGAGACAGTTGAAAGCAATATTACTATTGGCTGAGGGGCGTTTTGCCGTGAGGAGCGCTTTCGCCAGGCTTTGTTGATTGCGACGTCATAAAAAAACCTCCATATCGCAAAATTACGCAAACCTTCTTCACATGGCGCTCTAGGCGACCGCCTAGCCGGCCTATGCTTATAACCGGCCCTGGCTCAAACAACGTGCTTCACCACAAAACCAGGAAGCGAGGCAAGCGTGCAGGTGTGCGTAACAGACTGAGGAAGCAACCTATTTCCCGGATTCCCCTGCCATCCATAATTCTCTCAAATGCCCAGTCACTACGGAATAAGACTGACGAGTTGCAGGCCAACGTGAGATCTCAACATGAGTTTAGAGATGCGTGTTTGTTGGCTATTACAGAGACATGGTTGCAAGACAGGGACTTGGACGCCGAATTGGCCATAGATGGATTTGGTATACCTGTGCGGCTGGATCGGAACGCCGCGGTGACAGGCATGACACGCGGGGGTGGGGTTTGCTTATATGTGAACCAAAGATATTGCAAAAATGTCATGGCAAGGGAGAAACTATGCACCAAGGATGTAGAACTGTTGTCCGTGTCGCTGCGCCCTCCCTATTTGCCCCGCGAATTCCCGCAAATATTCGTTATAGTGGTGTATATTCATCCAAGAGCAAATGCGGACAACGCATCAGACATTATTACACACTCTCTCCAAGGACTGCAGGCCAAATCCCCGGAAGCGCCTGTTTTAATCCTCGGAGATTTTAACCATTGTTCTCTGAAAAACAATTTAAGAAACTTCGATCAATACGTTACCTGCCCGACAAGACTCGATAAAACACTCGACTTGTGTTATGGGTCGATTAAAGGCGCTTATAAAGCGCTCGCCCTACCTCCACTCGGAGGGGCCGATCATAACTGCATTCACCTAATACCCAAATACCGCACTGTCCTGCAGAGGGAGAAACCCCTCACCAAACAAGTCAAAGCCTGGACTGATGATTCTATACGCAGTCTACAAGGATGCTATGACTGCACGAACTGGCAGGTGTTTAAGGATACCTGCTCTGATCTAGACAATCTGACAGAGGTTGTCAGCTGCTATGTTTCCTTCTGTGTGGACAATGTAATCCCTGGAAAGACTATCAAGATATGCCCAAACAGTAAACCTTGGGTAACGACATCACTTAAGACTTTGCTCTATAGGAAAAGGAGTGCATTCAGAGAAGGAAATATTGAGGAATTGAAAAGACTGAACAAAGAGGTGAAATCTGAAATATGGAGGGCAAAACGTGACTATAAAGATAAACTTGAGGGGGAAGTGGGTAAAAATAATTTAGGGTCTGCATGGAAAAGTATGAAGACCATAACTGGTACCAAAGAAACAAGGGACTCTAAAATTGTGTTGGATGGTTTTAAATGTGACAAGCACCTTGCACAGGAGCTGAATTCGTTTTATCTCAGGTTTGATTCACCAGTATTTAACAACACTATCCTTGAATTGAAGCATCGCCTTACTGACACTGTCCTCCCGCCATTTAAGGTACATGCTGTGACTAATGCTTTTTAAAACACTAACCCTAAGAAGAGCCCTGGGTCAGATGGCATAGGGGGCAGGCTGCTTGTGTCATGTGCCGAACAGCTTGCCCCAATCTTTTATTATATTATTAATCTCTCTCTCCGCCAACAGAGAGTCCCCAACATTTGGAAACACTCAACTATTGTCCCAGTGGCTAAAAACAATCACCCCAAGGTCCTCAATGATTTTAGGCCCGTTGCCCTGACATCTCTTGTTATGAAGTGTTTTGAAAGGCTGATGAAAAGGTCCATCTTACTTAGTACAGAGAAGTTTCTGGACCCTCTACAATTTGCTTACAGGTCTCAACGGGGGTAGAGGATGCCACTGCCACTCTATTGCACATGATTTTTAAACACCTTGAGGGCAGCAGCACACATGCAAAGATTTTATTTGTAGATTTCTCATCTACTTTCAATACTATTCTACCTCACATTTTAGTTGATAAATTGATAAGTAATTTTAAGTTGGACCATGGTTTAGTGGGGTGGATTCTGGATTTTTTAACCAACAGAACACAGCAGGTGAGGGTAAATGGGGTACTCTCCAACAAAATAACAACCTCCACAGGATCACCCCAGGGATGTGTTTTGTCTCCTCTGCTCTACATCTTGTATACCAATGATTGTCGTAGCCAGCATGAAAACCGGCACATCATTAAATTCGCAGACGATTCAATCATTCTTAGTCTTCTTCATGGTAGTGAAACAGACCATGGCCCTGTTTTAGATGATTTTATTGCCTGGTGTGACAGTTCTCACCTTCACCTGAATGTCACCAAAACAAAAGATATGGTTATTGACTTTAGGCGTAACCCCCTCCCTGCTCTGACCACTACTATCAAGGGGCAGGCTGTGGAAGTGGTAGAGTCATACAAATACTTGGGCAGTTGGATCGACAACAAACTTAATTTTAACAGAAACACAGAACACATATGTAAGAAAGGTCAACAGTGTCTCTTCCGCTTACGCAAACTAGCTAAATTCAATGTGGACAAAACAATGATGACACTTTTTTATAGGGCCAACATTGAATCAGTTTTATCCTTTTCTATATGTTGCTGGTTTAATAACCTCAGCGTGAAAGCTAGGAACTCTCTTACGAAAATTGTTAAGGTCAGTGGCAAAATCATAGGTGCCCAGCAAAGCAGCCTCACTGACCTGCACAGGAAAGCCACCCTGAGGAAGGCAGAGTCTATTTTATCAGTTAGCGCCCACCCTCTCCACTCAGAATTCCAGCTTCTACCCTCCGGTTCACGTTTTAGGTTCCCTCTGTCAAAACTAATAGGTTTAGGTTTTCATTTGTCCCCAGTGCCATCTCCCTGTTAAATTCCAATCCTAATTGATCACTGGCTGTATCCTTGGTGTGTTTTTATGGCATTTTATGATGTGTTGTGTAATTTTTATTTTGTTTTATTTATCATGATGTTTCTTATGCTACTTTTAACTCTATTTATGGTCCTTTTAAACCCTGCACTTCATGGTTTGTCCTGTTATCTGTTGTCTACATGGTGTTGACTTGCTGCACACTTCACTGCCCCTTTTGGGGACAATAAAATTGAAACTTGAACTTGAACTTGAAATAGAACTCGAGTCTGCGTTCAATGCGCGGCTCCCATTGAAAATGAATGGCTGCTGCCCGCGGATAGAACATGGACGTTCACTGTGCAGTGTGAAAGGCAGCCCGAAAACCTCTTGGACTAGCACTGCTCAAGGAGACGTTAAGGAAACGTGCCGTCCCTGTGTGCGTGAGGCCCACACTGGCTGTTAATCATCTCCTCTGCTCCTCAGCCTGACCATGGCAAAGCGGTGGCTCTAGTATAACAAAGACAAAAAAAACGCACATCCGCACATGCTCAAAAAAGTTTTGGGTGCAGGAATAGCAAAGCCACTTGAAAAATGAAAATAAAGTCTGCACACCAAGCTCCCGTTTCTCTTATTTTAATTGTTCATGAAGTGGTGGCTCTACACATGTCACCTGAGGAGAGCCCCCCCGGACAAGCGAACAGGCTAATGGTGAACTGTTGGGGGCGAATTATGGACTGATGGGCTGAGAGACTGGATTCATGTAGAACTGCTCCTGCCCGGGAAGGTCATTGGGTATGTGCTAGTGTTGCCAGATGTGTCTGACCAAATCCCGCCCAAAAGCTTCTCAAAAACCGCCAAAATGCGCAAATTCCGCCCAAAATCAACAAATTACATTGATTTCTATTGGCCCAAAACGAAAAAATTTTAAAAAAAAAATCTGGCAACACTGGTATTGGCCCTGATAAATAAATACAAATCCTGCTGAAACCCAACTTTTGTGTCTTGGCCTGCTTGGTGGTCACTGATAACGTGCGCCCCCTACCTGTGGCACGAACACACACAGGTACCTCAATGCACTAACCACCACTCTGACAATATTTTTCCGTTCTCTCTCTCTCTCTCTCTCTCTATCTCTCTCTCTCTCTCTCTCATAAATAAGTCAGCAGTACTGCTGTTCCGGTCCTCCTCAGCCATGAATGCGTTTTTGAGTCTCTAAAACCTCATCACAGATCCCCTCTCACTCCACCTCCCCCATACTGGATGTACATACAGCACCATTGTTATTTCTAGCACACAATAGGACAGGCCTTATAGGCTACAGCTGGACAGGCCATCTGGCATAGCGGGCATTGTGGCTCGCTATTTTCAGAATATGTTAAAATATATATATATATTATATATTTTACATTTCTGAAAATAGGGGCCCACGAGTGCACGGGAACCACCGGAGAGTCAGTTCTTCACTGGTAATTATGAGGGGCCCCTCTAGGCCAGATGTGCCCAGGCCCTATTTCTCCCTCAGC
>NC_085868.1:52491031-52493531 GCF_034702125.1 Engraulis encrasicolus | reverse complement strand
TCTGCTCTGCTCTCCTCTCCTCTCCTCTCCTCTCCTCTCCTCTCCTCTCCTCTCCTCTAAATCCCGAAGGACATATTTGCAACGGCACATCAACTGGACACGCTCTTGTGAGTTCATTTTATTAAACTGGGTCGCCCAATAAGTCTTCTTCCTCCCCTCTCCTCTCCTCTCCTCTCCTCTCCTCTCCGTCCAATAAGTCTTCTTCCTGTGACACTGCACAAAAGTTTTGTGACCTCGTCTGTCTGGCCGTTCTGACTATCTTGTCCATTTAAAATTTCCTGAATCGGGGCCATTGAAAATCTAGCATTTCCATTGGCTTCAAAGAGTGGGTTTAAAGGTAGAGTTTTTTGGTCGTTTACTTCCAGAACTGATGCTGCCCATTGACAAATGTTATCTTTTTCACGAGCGTTTTCCCCCAATATAAATTTCTCAGGAGGGATCTATTCACTATGACATAAAGGTGGATCTTCTCCATGTCCACCATTTTGAATATCCAGTAAGAGACATATTTAGCTACAAAACCTACTGTACTTTGGTGAGACGGACCAGTAAATATTAGTTTATCACTTAGTAAATATTCATCTAAAAAAGACCACATTTGGGAATGAGCTGCACAGTTCCAATGCCTACCCTGGCAACTGTCCTACTGGTCCAGTCGGGCTGGTTGTTTAACCCATTTTGTCCTAAGCCCTTTTGGGAAAGGGTGCTTTCTGCCTATTAAATCCTAAATATCTCAGCCTCCGAAGCACATACAAACATGAAAGGACTTACATTTAAAAGCTAGGACCCTCGACGTTATGCCATAGAATGTGTTCATTCAGCTCTAACTTACCCACATGTTTAATAAAAGAGCTCAAATCTCAAAATGTCAAAATCTCCTGAATGCAGCGTAGATGTGCTTCCAGGACACAATGGGTTAATCCGAGGAAGCGAGTGGAAGCGAGAAATGGAGGATGGGTAAATGACCGCGGGCTGGAGTCGAACCCGGGCCCTCGGCATAACAGCCAGTGCCCTAACCATCTGAGGCACGGCCAAGGCCAGGACCTCCCCTCCAAATGTGTAAACTCTGGGGTGCATTTCTGGAAAGCGTATAGTTGTTGGCAGTTAGCAGCTTCGGTAGTTGCCAATGGGAAATTACATTGCAACCAACAAAGTAGCTAACATAGTTAGTAACCACGCTTTCCAGAAATGCACCCTTGAGTTGTAAGTCCCATAGTTGCGTGTGTGTGTGTTGACTCACTTTAGCATTGTCCCTAAAGGGCCGTACAAACACGTCGCTACAAGTTACCCGGTCAGCGAATGAAGTCAATAGAATGTCGATGTTTTCCAGCAAGACTCGCAGGCGAGTAGGCGAGTACTGTACAAGCGATGCGATGGGAAGATAAAAATATTTTATCTTCGAGCGAGGCGAGTAAGCGAGTAACCAATTGGAATGCAGAGTTCGGTTTCAACGAACGTTCCATGAAAAAGTGGCGAGTAGGCGAGCAAGCTAAAAGCTTTGTGTGTGTGTACGCCGCTTTAGTCGTGTCCCGCCCCCCCATATAGTCCTACAGCCTGTTCTGTTGTTATTAGGTCTGTTCTGTTGATATTGGGTCTGTTCTGTTGCTATCAGGTCTGTTCTGTTGTTATTAGGTCTGTTCTGTTGATATTGGGTCTGTTCTGTTGCTATCAGGTCTGTTCTGTTTGCACAGTGCACATATTAGGCAATGCTGCTGCTGCTGCTTTACCGTCACACGCGAGACCCATCACAACACTCAGTACTACATGCAAACACACTGATGTGCACACTACTGGGACACAATAAATAGAAACACACTGATGTTCACACTACACTACTGGGGACACTAAATAGAAACACACTGATGTAGGCCTACACAATACACTACTGGGGACATGTGATGCTGCTGTACACACTACTGGGGAGGGACACTAAATAGAAACACACTGATGTCCACACTACTGGGGAGGGACACTAAATAGAAACACACTGATGTCCACACTAATGGGGACACTAAATAGAAACACACTAATGTCCACACTACTGGGGACACTAAATAGAAACACTGATGTCCACACTACTGGGGACACTAAATAGAAACACTGATGTTCACACTACACTACTGGGGGACATGTGATGCTGCTGGACACACAACTGGGGGACAATAAATACAAACACACTGATGTACACACTAGTGGGGGACAATACATGTGATGCTGCCGCTTCAGCTTATGTCCACCGAGAGCCATCGCAACGCTCCAGTGCTGGAAACACTCCGCTAACTAACCAGAGGTGTCAAGGTAAAAGTGAAATAACAAACACTAGATTTCCTTACTACACAGGTAGTAACTGATCTGAGTAACCAGTAGACCTGTGCACTTGTCTTACCATCAGCTGACTCTGCACTGGTTGGCTCTGATTTGTGGTGGGTTCTTGTAAGGTTTTTACGGTTTTTCAGTAACAGCACAGTCTGTCTACTTAATTAATTATTAATTACTTAAT
>NC_085868.1:52478531-52481031 GCF_034702125.1 Engraulis encrasicolus | reverse complement strand
TTTTGAGAACCTTTTGGGCGGGATTTGATCAGACACATCTGGCAACACTGGTTGAGACCACTGACCTAGTTAATATGTGGACAGAGCAGGGCCTCCACAGAGCTAACTTCAGCGGTTTGGAGGCATCTGCGATTGATCTTATCTGCGAGCAGAGGCGTATCTTGTCACCAGGCTAGGTATAGGCAACCGCTTGGGGCCCCCAAAACTATTGATGGTGAATAATTAAAGGACCAGTTCAGTCAATTTCAACACGCAGTTGTAATGCTCACACTACTCTGGACTTGTCAGTACCGAGGTTTTTTATTCTTCTTCAGCCTTTTCTGAGATCTTGGTCATTGTAATGGGGGCAGTTCTTTGTTTACAATAAAAAAAAATATATATATAAACTACAGTAGTGGTGATTTTGTTGTGAATTTTCGCTTGGGGGCCCAACTTTACCTAGAATCGCCTCTGTCTGCGAGAATACTTCAGCCTCAAATCTTCGGGAAGCGTACCTTAGCAAAGCTGAAAACAAGCACTGATAGGCCGAGGACCCCCTGCATTAGCGTTTGACTGTCAATCATTAAATTACATTACAATACACTGCATTTGGCCTTTGACCAAAGCGACTTACAATCGAGGACATAATCATAGTCAACATCACTAGCAGATACGAAGTGCACAGGAAATATGCAGTACAACAAGTGCAGATGCAAAGTAGTTTTTTAATGTAAAGTACGGTACACTACACACACATACACATCATGTCAAGAGTCTTGGGAAGAGGCTTGGGAATAGGGCAGCTCAAACGTTTGTAAAGTAGATAGTCAAGAAAGAGAAGAGTCTTTACTTGCTTCTTAAAGGCTGAATGAGATGTGCCTCGTCTTGCGACCTCTGTGAGACCATTCCACCACTGAGGAATGACGACGGAGAACAGTCTTGACTGGGAACGCTAGAGCGAGCAGGCGGTAGAGCCAGACGGCTTGTGCTGTGTGTAGATCTCTTCCAGGAAAATAATTCCTAAGTTTGTCCTTTAGATAAGCTGTGGTTTTGTAGGCAAGGGTCAAGAACTTATGCTTGATCTGGGTAGTGATCGGTAGCCAGTGCAACTCAAAAGAATTCCAAAACAGTCTATTCTACTCTCTCTGTTAATTCTGACAGTCAATCGAGCCAACTAACAATGCTCATTGGTGATTTAAACAATTTAACAGCTCTCTGAAATATTTGGATTGTTTCAAACGGACGGGAAACTACAGTTTGAACGCAACAGAGTAGACACTGCAATAATTTCAAAGGAAATTCATTGGTTCAAGTCTCCCATAGAGATGCGGTAAATGGGAAATGGCCCTCTACTTCCTTGCTTCCTTGTTTTGAAATCGTCTCGTGTCCCTCCTCTGGCCGTTGCTAGAGTTTTGAATCGAACGTCCGCTGTCTTTATATCTAGGTCAGTGGTCTGCTCTCAAGTCATGAGGGGGAAAGAACCAGAACAGCAAGTTCTTTCTGCCCACACACACACACTCACACGGGCGCGCGCACACACACACACACACACACACACGTACGCACACACACTCACACTCACACACACACGTGCACACACACATGCACACACGCACGCAGGCACACACACACACACACACACACACACACACACACACACACACACACACACACACACACACACACACACACACACACACACACACACACACACACACACACACACACACACACACACACACACACACACACACACACACACACACACACAGCATCTTTGCCACTGTCATTATTTTCTGCAAGCCAATTAAAACAGCCTCGGCCAGGTGGAGGGTTTTGTCCTGGTATTTAATAATGGATGCAGGTGTGACAGTTCTGGTAGTTGCTTTCAAGTTACGAGGGGAAAAAGAACCAAAACTGCAAGTTTGTCTGGTGTCTGAGTGCTGTTTTAGTTTTACCTCTTTAATTTTTGGGCTGTGTGAGAACCCAAAACGCCCATAACGTAATAACTGCCCATAACATAACAATTTGGGCCCATTTGAAGCGTAATAAATCCCATAATGTAATAACTTGCCATAACGTAATTACACTTCCTTTTTTTAGTGCAAGGCCAACAATGTAATAACCTGCCCATAACGTAATGACTTATTACATTATGGGCAGAATGTTATTACGGTTATAGGGGGATTAGGGAAGTTGTTATTACGTTATGGGGCAAAGTTATTACGTTTTGGAACTTTGATTTACGTTTCAATTGGGCCCAAAATTTATTACGCTAATGGGGCAGTTCATTACGTTTTGGTTTCTTACAAGCTGTAATACCCTATCTGGGCCATACCTTGGTATTTGGACTCCGAAGGATGGACCTCTATTGAAGGAAATACTACGATGCCTTTATTCACCATGCACCAGAAGTTTGTAATGGATGTTCTGAAATAACCACAAGTGTCACTGCAAAGTATCTTTCTGGGCCAACAGTGTCCCTGGTTGCTCAACTTTCTTTTTTCTTTGCTTTAAATTA
>NC_085868.1:52474472-52478431 GCF_034702125.1 Engraulis encrasicolus | reverse complement strand
TACAACAGTAACAGATTTTATTGAACTGCAGCTGTGTAAGAAGTGTGTGTGTGCGTGCGTGCGTGCATGTGTGTGTCTGCATGCATTCCCGTGTGCATGCTCAAATGCTCGTGAATTAAAAAGAGCAAAACATTAAGACGTAATCTGTTGTATGACCACAGAGCAGTTGTCTGATTCAAAGTTAACTGCTGCGTACAGGGGCTTGATAGGCATTGGGAAGGTGAACGTGTACAGGTGTGTGAGCCCGTTAGAGGACACGCTGAAGTAGCACACTATGTCAGCCTCTGCATCAACATACACCTAGCCTAGAACTCTAGACGCCCCTAGAGGCCTCAAATAGACGGCAAGCTTGCTGATGTATATTTTGAAAGGCATCTCTTCCTCGTCCTTCCCTGTTCCGCAGCGCCAAATGAGATCTGATTATAGTCGTTCTTGGGTAGACTGAGTACAGTTGGGTACACTTTTATTTTTGTCCCCTTCCACGCAGAAATTAGACTATTAAAAGGTCCTAAAAAGAAAGTTGTTTCGGACAGAACACATTTTCAGGATGTGTGCAAATATATAATCAAGGAATTATATCTCTAGGATGTTTAATGTTTATGTAATTAATCAAACAAAAAAGGTGCACTTTTGTCCCAACTGTACCCTAGAAATGCTGGGGTACAGTTGAGACATAGCAGAATAGAGTTGAGACACCATTCTAATCAATGGGATGTAATGGCCATGGGAGCTAATAGCATGGCCGGCAGCAAAATACTGTACTCAACTGTACCCGTTAGCATCTTTACATTGGTTTTACATAGTGAAATTAGCACTACAGGCTAGCGTCTAAACTGTCCCCTTCTGGCCAGATCACACATTGATAAAGATTTTAAAATGGTTTTAACTGTTATGATGTCAGGAAATGTCTGCTTTTAGAGCACATACTATGGCTTGCAATCATGTAACTTATATCAAGAGGATAACTACTGGTCATTAGATATTCATTGTTGAAGGACCCTGGTGAAGTAAATCTGACCTGTCGAAAACAGCATTTTCCCAATATCTTTGGATCTGCGTTCTGTGCTGGTTTCAAATTTCCCATGATCTAAGAGGATATCGATGCGCATGTCCACAGCAAAAATTAGATCAGAGTTACGTTGTTACCCAGAGATATTTGGTTTGTCTCAATTGTACCCTGTACTCAACTGTACTCAGTCTACCCACACATACTCCAACAAATGAACACCTCCTGTTCTTATGTATCACCATTATCTGTCTTATGTACGTGGGCTACAAATGCTTGGATATTATGATGACAGGACTTCGTGCTTCTGTTCAGACTCTCGCGCTTTCTCCGCAGTAGCGATGGAATAGAATGATGGAGAGTTCAAAATACACGGCCCAGGAGCCTCATGTGTGAAGCTCACTTACGGACAAAAAACTACTTAAGTTGTTTTCCACGGCCATGTCCAGTAGGGGGGCCTTGTCATGGTAAAGTTTGGGAACCCCTGAATTGGTTACTACATGAATACAAACCTCTCTGAATGCTGATGACAATGAAAATAAAAAATCCACAATGAGTTTCCGACTGGGCCCTTCAAGAGTCTATTTTCACAAGGTAACGTGTTGTGCCTGGCTGTGGTGACCTGAATATTTACCCTTTCTGTGATGTGAACCGGAAAAAAGAGGAAAATATCCCCTCGTTCCCCTCCTGTTTTCTTCTCAGACGGGAGAAGATGGCTCTTCTATCAGGCAACGTGGGCAGCGATGGTTTTTCTTGAAAGGGCAGGCAGGAACAGCAGACTTCCTCTGACAAAAGGTCCTGCTTGCAACGCACAACATAAATTCTGACTTGTCAACTGGATGCATTGACGGCAGCAGGTTTTTTAGGAGGGGAGCGCAGGGGAGCCGAAGTGGGGTGGGCAAGGGGGTGAGGTGTTCCAGACCCAGGCAGAGAAGGGGCCTGAGCAGTGTTGCCAGATTGGGCTGTTTCCCGCCCAATTGGGCTGCTTAGGATGGCCTTGTGCGGGTAAAAATGGCATTTAGCAGAAAAACCCGCCCAATGTTTGCCATAGAAATCAATAGAATTGGGCTGGATTTTGTGCTTCTAGGCGGGTTTTGAGCATTTTTTGGGCCTCATCTGGCAACCCTGGGCCTGGTGCACCGAAACATTGTCGTTTCTTTAATGAAATAAGGGTTATAGGTTATATATATATATTTTGGAGCTCATGTCCAGTGTGACGATTCACACTATATGTACTTCTCTTGTTTTGTACCAAATTGGAGAGAAAGGACCCACAATTGGGTTGTGATAACATTGTATGTATTGGGGAGGAGGGGGGTATTCAGATGATTTTGTCCTGGGCCCGACCAAAGCTGTGAGCGTGCCCTTTACTGGGCTAGGGTAATTAGCCCTTTGGCTGTGCGTGCAAGCAGGACTGCCAGTGGAAGTGTGTGTGTGTTGTAGGGGTAATCCCACATTTATTGGACGTGAGGAATATTCTTCCTCACGCAAGGGCACCAAAATATGTAGGTAAACTACATTTATGGCTACGGGGACTATTCTTCCTCACACACGGGCACCAAAATATGTAGGGTCAACTACAATTAATGGGTACGACGTTAAATGTAAGGGAAGTACAGTAATGTAATTATAATTACATTAATAAGTATACAATTCTTATACCGTTCCAAATATGTAATGTGTTATTACTATGTGTGAGGAATAAGAGTATAAGAAAGGATGCATGAAGAGTGTGTTAAACTCTTCACGTTGGGTATCAATAATGTGTAGGTGTGTACTTATGGAATCGTCAATTGTCTAATTAATGATTGCATAAAACACGGTTCATGACCGTCTCATAAAATCATGACCATTATTGACTAATAATCTGAAGGTTTTGTGTGAATTCTTTTCTGGTTGACTTCGTAGAAATTGTTCAAATAAGACAAACACAGTTCACCACAATGTACATTTATTGTAAAAGCATCATCCGGTCATAACACTGATACAGCCAATGTGACTTGCAGGGCATAAGAACTTAGGTAAAATATACAATATATACACGGGGTATGAGAGGATGCGCTATGCATGTGTGTGTGTGTGTGTGTGTGTGTACGCTATGCGAGAGAGAGAAAGAGAGAGAGGATAGGAGGAGGCGTGCGCTCGGTGAGCGCCGCGCACCTCTGTCACCGCGTGTGCGGAGCGGTGGGAGGAGAGAGAGAGTGAGAGATGTATGTTCTATGAACTATGGCTCAAATGATTATGCGCAGCGCTTGCGCGCAGGACCGAAATATGAGATACGAGGAGGGGCGTTAAGCTTTCGGCTGATGAAGCGGGAACTTATCTTCAAGATAGAATTCAAGCTAATCAGAGAATACTGTCCTTTGTCTAAAGGCTTTACAGTATGTGTGGGGGAGGAAAAAGGGAGCGTTTGGCGCGCTTTTCCAACAATAGCTTACGTCCTCAACTCGATAACTCTATGGGTTAAAACACTGGTACGTGTATCTCTGTGAGTGGGTAATTTACATGTGGGTGCAAGTATGGCCTATGGCAATATTGCAACTAATGTAAACTAAGAATAGCGTGTGGCTATTTGTGGTGATGAGAGGGGAGAAAGAGAGAGAGAAAAGAAAGAACAGATAGAACAAAATAACCCAAAATAAAATATATCACACTCTACAAGTGTGGATATTTAAACACAACTCCTCAAAGCTATGTAACAGTTCTAACTGCGTATCTTTGCCCAAACTCAGTGCTTACTCGTTATCCTTGGTAGGGAGAGAGAGAGATCCTTTGATCTCTCCGGTGAGGTGGTTCCTTTGTTCTCGAGACGCACACGTGTGTATGGGTCCGAGTGTTACCAGTTCCGGCGCGAGGGTGCAGTATGTCCACAAAGTCTTGCTTCGTTGAACGGGAAAAGGAAGGTGGTATTTCGTTGTGTAGTCCGATTGTCTTTGCGGGGCCGTCCTGAAGG
>NC_085868.1:52459472-52464472 GCF_034702125.1 Engraulis encrasicolus | reverse complement strand
CTGGGTCTTCCAATAAGTCTTCTTCCTCCCCTCTCCTCTCCTCTCCTTCTTCTTCTTCCTGTGACACTGCACAAAAGTTTCGTGACCTCGTCTGTCTGGCCGTGCTGACTATCTTTTATAAAATTTCCTGAATCGGGGCCATTGAAAATCTAGCATTTCCATTGGCTTCAAGGAGTGGGTTTAAAGCTAGAGTTTTTTGGTCGTTTACTTCCAGAACTGATGCTGCCCATTGACAAATGTTATCTTTTTCACGAGCGTTTTCCCTTAACCCTAAAGCGACCAACTGGGGTCATTTATGACCCCGGGCACATATTTTCATACACCATTTCTGCAATTTTCATCAGAGAAACTTGTCCTTCTAGGAGTTTGTCAATACATATGTTGTGCATGTTGTGAATGATTTTTGTGAGATTTTGACCATCTATATGGGATTTATAATCAAAACACCTCTGGGGTCATTTATGACCCCGAGAGGATCCATGAGATACTCAACATTATAATGTCCATTGTTGTTGTAATTTTCAAACTCTGGTTTTTGTATTTTGTGTCTTGGGGCAGGCCATGGTCAGCAGACCTAAAATATTCACAATATAAACATTTATAGTATTAAAATATAATATATTATATAAATAAATAAGGCACCCCTGTGATAGCCAACGGAACATATTGTGAGGGCACCCAGGTAGCATTTCCTTTGTTATTGCTCCATATTTGTTGATATCATGGCACAGTGGTCCTAGACACATGATGAGAATATGAAATGGAAGTCATCCTGATGAACAAAGAGGGAGGAAACAAGTCATCAGTGTAGAAATCAATGGCGTTTTTAGAATTTTCCTTATTATATGGCTATACAAAGGCTGAAGCATCAGTTGAATCATTTATTTGCTCTAATACATATGGAAGACACCTTTTCACAGCTACAATGTCCAGAAAAAGTTTCAGAGAAATTTTGAGTGTGCATAAGGTTATGTTCGAGGCATGGTTTTGTCTATGTAAATTACCATATTCTCTGATCTTGTGATTTCATGAACCCAGAAATGTTGAGTACCCTAAAGTTTTATTGCAGAAATATCATCTATGGGCCTAATGGATAGAATTTAGCTTGGTTTCCCAAAGTTTCACTTTGAGCAATTTCCATAATTACCATAAATATATTGTATTATTATGATAAGACTACTACAAGTGAATAGGCTAAAAAATGTAAATGATAGATATCACCATGAAACTTTCTCAGTTGATTACTGATGATGAGAGAAGAAAAAAATGTATTGGATGTTTTTTGTATTTTGATGTTTACATATGCAAATGAGGGCATACATCATATTTAGCATATACATATGTAAGTTTGACTATTTTTTAGCAAAACAATAAAATGTTCAAATTCACATTTTTTTGCTTTAGATGAGGGACAAGTATGTGCAAGATGTAAATAAATTTGAATGAACCCCAAAAAATAATTTATATAGTGGTATTTCTGTATAAACTCCTTGGGGTAATAAATGACCCCGCTCGGTCAGATTGGTCGCAAAAACAGGCCGGTCGCTTGAGGGTTAATATAAATTTCTCAGGAGGGATCTATTCACTATGACATAAAGGTGGATCTTCTCCATGTCCACCATTTTGAATATCCAGTAAGAGACATATTTAGCTACAAAACTTACTGTACATTGGTCAGACGGACCAGTAAATATTAGCTTATCACTTAGTAAATATTCATCTAAAAAAGACCACATTTGGAAATGAGCTGCACAGTTCCAATGCCCTGGCAACTGTAGTAAATGTTGTGGTGTTAATTCAACACTTATAGAGTTGGACTCAAATGAACTCTCTAAGTGTTAAATAAGCACTGCAGAATTTACTGTTTGGTCCAGTCGGGCTGGTTGTTTAACCCATTTTGTCCTAAGCCCTTTTGGGAAAGGGTGCTTTCTGCCTATTAAATCCTAAATATCTCAGCCTCCGAAGCACATACAAACATGAAATGACTTACATTTAAAGGCTAGGACCCTCTTTTGCCTTAGAAATGTGTTTATTCAGCTCTAACTTACCCACATGTTTAATAAAATCTCAAAATCCTGAATGCAGTGTATATGTGATTCCAGGACACAACGGGTTAATCCGAGGAAGCGAGTGGAAGCGAGAAATGGAGGATGGGTAAATGACCGCGGGCTGGAGTCGAACCCGGGCCCTCGGCATAACAGCCAGTGCCCTAACCATCTGAGGCACGGCCAAGGCCTCCCCAACAAATGTGTAAACTCTGGGGTGCATTTCTGGAAAGCGTATAGTTGTTAGCAGTTAGCAGCTACGGTAGTTGCCAATGGGAAATTACATTGCAACCAACCAAGTAGCTAACATAGTTAGTAACCACGCTTTCCAGAAATGCACCCCTGAGTTGTAAGTCCCATAGTTGCGTGTGCTTCTGTTGACTCACTTTAATATTGTCTCTAAAGGGCCGTACACACACGTCGCTACTAGTTACCCGCTCAGCGAATGAACTCAATAGAATGTCGATGTGTTCCAGCGAGACTCGCAGACGAGTAGGCGAGTACTGTACAAGCGATGCGATGGGAAGATAAAAATATTTTAACTTTGAGCGAGGCGAGTAAGCGAGTAACCAATTGGAATGCAGAGTTCGGTACTTGCCGTTTGTTCATTGGCAGTTAAAGCCGCAGGAACTTTCAGCGAACGTTCCATAAAAGAGTGGCGAGTAGGCGAGCGAGCGAGAAGCTAGTAATGTGTGTGTACGCCGCTTCAGTCGTCGTCGCCCCACCCCATATAGTCTACATCCTGTTCTGTTGCTATCAGGTCTGTTCTGTTTGCACAGTGCACATATTAGGCAATGCTGCTCAGTGTTGCCAAAAGAAAATCAGCCAAAGTCGCTATGGGCTTGCTGAAAAGTTGCTAGAAGTCGCTAGATGACGTCATGACGTTACGTATGACGTCACAATGTCACGCATGGCGCGCTGATCTACAGAAAACGTGCCCACATGCCTTCGTCCACAGTACAAATGGGCGGTGCTAACTACTTTTTGGAGAGATCAGAGCTTATCTGCAGCCCCGCTTAACCGTGGGAAACGCTTCTGACGGCGGCGCAGAGTCAGAATTATGTGGAAAAACAATTAATTTGTCACTGAAAATGCACGTTTTAAAAAGTCGCCACATGCACCAAAAAGTCGCTAAAGGCGCTAGATGAGTTTTTTTTTCGCAATGTGCCCGAGATTCACTGCGGTCGGTGCGGCCAGCCTGCTAGTGCTCATTTAAATTTGTCATATGCTTGTAGGGTAGACTGAGTAAAGTTAAATAAACCTGTGTAACCACAAGACTCTGATCTAATTCCAAAGTGTAGGCATAACATAAATGACAGTCCCAAAACATTTGGTGACCATATCGAAGATTGTGTAATCTCGGTTTATGTTGACATTCGGTTCCTGCCATATCTTTGTCCCATATCGCTTGCCGTAGTCTCATACGAGCAGATGTACGTGCATGAGAATTCCTGTGCGTATCACAAAAGCTGCCACACCGTGGTGCATCATGTGTCACGTCTGTCTCTACCCGCCACTGGAAATGCATTGTGTGGTGTCGTGGGGAGGGAGACTGATTTGCCTCTCACAAGCGAAATAGTCGCTAGATTCGGCCAGATTGAGCCTGAAAAGTCGCTAAAACGCTAGATTATTATTTTTTTGTCGCCAGAGGTGGCAAAAAGGGGGTTAGCCCAATGTTCCCACGGCCCATTGGTCCCACAGCCCATTGGTCCCACATTGCTAAGACTTTTGCGTTTTTTCAAAATTAGGCCCAATGGTCCCACAGCCCATTGGTCCCACAGCCCATTGGTCCCACATCACTAAGATTTTTTAATTTAATTTTGGGTCCGTTGGTCCCACAGTCCATTGGTCCCACAGTCCATTGGTCCCACATCACAAACAGTTCAATGGGCTATGGGACCAAGGGACCCACTAGTTTGACGCCCTCTCGGTACTTCACATGGTAATCAAACATTTCAAACAAGCGATTTAAGGTTAGTGTTAGGTTTAGGGTTAAGGTTAGGGTTAGGTTTAGGGTTAGGTTTAGGGTTAAGGTTAGGGTTAGGGTTAGGTTTAGGGTCGTATGACGTAAGCGGTAAGTACCGAAAGGGCGTCGAACTAGTGAGTCCCATGGGACCAACGGACCTAAAAATTCAAATAAAAAAGCAATGTGGGACCAATGGGCTGTGTGAACAATGGACTGTGGGACCAATGGGCTGTGGGACCAATGGGCCTAAATAATGAAAAAAAGTCTTAGTGACGTGGGACCAATGGGCTGTGGGACCAATGGGTTGTGGGACCAATGGGCTGTGGGACCAGTGGGCCGTGGGACCAATGGGCTGTGGGACCAATGGGGCGTGGGAACATTGGTACGCTCCCGGCAAAAAGTCGCTAAATCTAGCGACAAAGTCGCTAAATTGGCAACACTGATGCTGCTGCTGCTGCTGTTTCAACTTTACCGTCACACAAGACCCATAACAACACTCAGTACTAAATGCAAACACACTGATGTGCACACTACTGGGACACAATAAATGCAAACACACTAATGCAGACACTACTGGGGGACAATAAATGTGATGCTGCCGCTTCAGCTTATGACCACCGAGAGCCATCGCAACGCTCCAGTGCTGGAAACACTCCGCTAACTAACCAGAGGTGTCATATAATAACAAACACTAGATTTCCTTACTACACAGGTAACTTACATGAGTAATCAGTAGACCTGTGCACTTGTCTTACAATCAGCTGACACTGCGATGGCTGGTTCCGATTTGTGGTGGGTTCTTGTAAGGTTTTTAGTGTTTTTCAGTAACAGCACAGTCTGTCTACTTAATTAATTATTAATTACTTAATTAAAATGGACTAAAGGGTGTAACAGCTACAGTATGTAATATAATGTGCTAGCACCATGAATTTACTTTTACTTTGACTTGGAAAAAGTCACTAACTGAACTTTGTTTCATGCCACTGGCC